>NC_037685.1:6712686-6996925 GCF_003255815.1 Theropithecus gelada | reverse complement strand
ATTTTTTTTTTTTTTTTTTTTTTTTTTGAGACGGAGTCTCGCTCTGTCTCCCGGGCTGGAGTTGCAGTGGCCGGATCTCAGCTCACTGCAAGCTCCACCTCCCGGGTTCACGCCATTCTCCTGCCTCAGCCTCCCGAGTAGCTGGGACTACAGGCGCCGCCACCTCGCCCGGCTAGTTTTTTGTATTTTTTAGTAGAGACGGTGTTTCACCATGTTCACCAGGATGGTCTCGATCTCCTGACCTCGTGATCCACCCGTCTCGGCCTCCCAAAGTGCTGGGATTACAGGCTTGAGCCACCGCGCCCGGCCGGAAGTCAGTCTCCATGTAAGAAATGTGCGTACCCTGAGACTATCAAGCTATAAAAAGCCCAACCTAGCTTTTAGGGGTAGAACACCAAGTGTTGAAAAGTGAAAGAATATGAAGGCACTGATCATGTGAGTGAAAAATTTCTCTGCTGGATATTCAACAGAGTGGTCACTTCAAATATGCCGCTCCAGGGATTATCTGGCTGCAGTTGTATGTAAGACAATAACGGAGAACCATTAAAACTCCCTGTCAACCCAAGGATCAAAGAGAGATCATAGTTAGTGTTATTTGAAGGCAATAATTTTTTCACAGGATTTGTTACTTAGTGACAGGGACCTTAAACAAGGGCTTGTTTACATTCAACAATCCTGTGAAACTTGGTTGAACTTCCCTCAAACTGCTGCATGTGTATGTGTCTTTGCTCTAGTACAAGAAACATGGATCCTGCCCCCAGTTGGTAGACGTTCTTACACCAAGGAGAAGGAAACACTTAGCTTCTATACTTGGGCAAAACGGGACAATGGTAAAATCTACCTCACTGCAAATTATGGTTTAAAAAATTAAAAAAAAAAATGTGTCAGGCATAACAAAAGACAGAAAAACAGCCAAAAATTGTGTCAATGCTAAAGGACGCATCTGTTCAGTTTAGATCAACTTAAAGCATTTAATAATAAAACGTGGGTAGAATGAATATATAAAGAATAAAAAATGGCTAAAAACTAGATTTACAGGGACTAGCCAGTAGGGCTAATGAATTTTACTTCCTCTTATTCCTAAGAGGCAAAGCCTCTTTTGGGAAGATACTGGCTGTTATTTCAAGATGAATATTGGTAGAAATATGGGGGAAATTTTGTACAGTAGAAAAGTACAAAGAGTCTTAACCTAGATAAAGAAGTTGGGAAGGATGAAAAGTTGAATATGAAAAACACAGACCACTTGAGAAAAATGTACATGACATTACATACAAGTTGCTCTTGTAACTCCTAAGCGCCACTTGATTATTTCAGGTCTCTCTAAATTCACTCTTGAAGAAAATTTATAATGGACTCAAAATCATAGCTTTTCTAATCAGTTTTTGGTGAGATAACATTCTCAGGCTTATCCAGTATATCTCCGAATAGACTTCAAGGTAGATGGAAGCTATATTTACTGTGACAATTCTTCAAAACTTCACTGTTCCTTGAAAAAAAATTACCAATGATTTCTCTTTTTCATATTCTTCACCACCCATATGTCTCCTGTTATTACCTTTATCATCATTCCCTGTACAGTAGAGGGAAGTAACTCCTGATGGCCTATGAGTAACAAAAAATAATACAAAGAATGCACACCAATATAGCAGCTAACCTTTATTCTATATGTATTGCTTTAAAACTATACTGTTAGCTTTACATAGATTATTTGAATTAATTTTCATAACTCTATGAAGCATGTATAATAATCTTATTTCTACTTATCTCAGTAAATGTTATAAGGAATACTTATTTTATAGATGAAAAACTAGAAAAAATGAACAAATAACTTATCCAAAGATGTAAGTATTTTCTATAATAGGATTTGAACCCAGGCAATCTAATTATAGAGTTCACTTTTCATTTTTCTGGAATACACTAGGCATAGCAATTAATAGAATTTCTAAGCATTGCTAGATGCACAAAGTATTGAGGAAACCCAGTGGCTAATTCTCTGGGATTTTGAATCCTCCCACCAATGAGCTCTTTACCACTTAAATATTTGTAAGTACACACCATTCTGCAAACATATATCAAGTTTATAAAAGAAAAATATGAGAATTAGAAAGAAGCGAAAAGAGGGAAGAAGAGGAGTTGTTACTTAATATAGACAGGTTTAATGTGTAAATTTTGAGATCATATTATGTTAAATACCATGTTCAATTAATTCTAAGATATAGTTTGTGAGATTCAATTTAATATTTGTATAAATCAAATTTTTCTTCTACTTAATATTTTATAATTAACACTGAGAATTTTTAAATTTCGTTTTATTTCAGTTTTATTTTTACTTGCCAAAAGATGATTTACTTTTCACCATTTTTTTTTAAGACAGTATCTCCTTCTGTCACCCAGGCTGGAATATAGTGGCAAGGTCATAACTCACTATAACCTTGAACTCCTGAGCTCAAGAGATCCTCTCACCTCAGCCTCTGGAATAGCAAGGACTACAGGCACATGCTACTATGCCCGGCTAATTTTTATTTTTATTTTTTATACAGAAGGAGGTCTTGCTACATTGCCCATGCTGGTGTCAAACTCCTGGCCTCAAGCAATCCTCCCTCTTTGGCTTCCCAAAGTTCTGGAATTACAGGCAAGAGCCACTACACCCTGCCCAGTTAAAAAGTTGTTTTCAATTTGATGACACATCTTAGTATTGATGTTCCAGCTTAGATTTAACAATGTATCTGAATGTACATCTGAATGACATACAGTCAGGATTGGTTTCCTGGACATGCAACATAAGCACAAGACACCATGCATTGAAAGGCTTCACACTTACTGAAACACTGTATTGCCAACTTAAATTTCTTAATAATTTTTGATCAAGGCACCCCCTATTTCCATTTGGTGCTGGGCCCTGAGACTTAAGTAGCCAATTCTTACGGCTGTCAATATTTTATATAGTTATCAATGTGTAACTTAGTAACTCAAAAGTTAGACTCAAATTCTGTGATTTCTAATATATTGTACTTATGTCTGAATAATCACTTTGCATGAACTAGTTTGTGAATTCCGTGGCTTGGAAGTTATCATATACTAGAAGGAAGGTGTTTATCACATTGCAGAATCCTCACAAATCATTATGTATCTTTGGATGAAACTGACAACTAGTTAAACAGATGGAACTACTAATTTGAAAGCCAGGAACATACGGTATCTCTCACTGTCCCTCATTATAGGAGACATACCTCATTTTAGACCCAAGTGTAACTCCATCCCACACAGACCTGATGTTATCTGACATTTATTACGGTAAACTATTTACATGAGAAATGCTACATTATGAAAATAAGGCTACAGAATATTTTATTTATGCTTAGACATTAATCATACAACTTTAAACCTCCTACATCACACTTTCCATGTGTTCTTCATTCTGTTTCTTTACTCCATATTCTTTCTGCCCTTTAGTCTTGGACATATAAGAAATTTAAAGTAATATGTTAGGCCTGTGTTTGTGATAGCATTTTGCCAAATATACATGATAACCTATACCAGAAGGAATATTGCACACTGTTAAATGAAGCTCTTATTTTAAAGGAGTGACTATAAAATCAGCAGTTACTACCTCTGGTGAAACTAGTTTAATAAGCTCCTAAAACATTGTGTTTTTGACATTTTTAGTGGTTCGTTCTGGGGTAGATATTTGCACTTTTGGAAAATAGTTGGTGTTTTAAGATGACATATTTACAATCATAAGCTCTTAATCATTAATCATTGGCTAGATATATCTACTTATCTCTCATCATTATCTATGTTTCTCCATCTGCCTATCATTTTTCTAGGACACATTTGTTTCTGTTCCTTAGAAAAAAAATATATAAGCAGATTTGAAGGGGGTTGTCATAAAAGGAATTGTCTCCTCTTCAGCTTTTCAGAGACATCCCTTCATTACTATGATTATGACTGAGGTAAAGATCATACTAACATACCTCTAAAGAAAACTAGAAGAAAAAAAAGAAATGAAATGTACATGCTCCACAAAAACAAAACCTTAAAAAAATGACATCAGAGGTTTTAGGTTTAGACCAAATAGAAGATGAAGGAGAAATAAGAAAGCATACAAATAATCTAGAAACACAACAATTTAGACAATTAAAACATTATATTATAATTTGGTACATAATTAAATGTATACTTTTGTACATAGTTATCAATGTCATAGTAAATAAAATTTTTCCCTTTTAAATCTAGTTTGCTCCTATTTTATTTTTAATACAAATAAATACTTTAATGTATATTTCAAAATTATAAAAGCACAGCCTTTAACTCTGCTTACAGCTAAATGTGGCTGTTTTTAATACTGTCTTAGGGGTTGTAAAAGCTGGCATTACAGTGGAGTCACCTGAAGAAACTTAAAACTTGCACCAAAACAAACTAAACCAGAGCAATTAAACTCTAACATTCTTATTTTTTTAAGTGACACAAGTAATTCCAATATGCAAACAAATTAGACAACTACTGCTCTTAATAGATATTAATCATCTGGTGCCAGTTTATTTTTGTAAGTGACAGAACAGATTCCATTGTACATTACAAATAAGAAAGTATATTATACTACCTACTTTTAAAAATTAATCTAGTGTATAACTTATAAATGGTAAAATGCATCCACAGTAAGTGTATTGTTTGATGAGTTTTGGCAAATGTATATACGCATATAAACATAACCACAGTAAAGATATCAAATGTTTCAGTCACTCCAAAAAGTTATCTCATGACACTCTGAACCTGCAAATGGTCTGACTTCTATCATTACAGACTAATTTTAATTGTTATGAAAACTAACATCGCGTCTTTTACATGACATATTTTTGAGAATCATTGATACTGTTGCTCAGCATATTTTTGAGGTTCTTTCATGTTTTTAACAATAGTTCATTTTTATTGCTGAGTAGTATTGCCTGAATATGACAGAACATGTTTAACTAGTCACATATTGATGAACATTCATATTGCTTCCAGTTCTTTGCTAGTGTGAATAAGGTTGCTATGAACATTTTTGTAAAAGCTTCTATAAAGACAAGTATTTTAATTTTTCTTAAATATCTGCAAGTGAAATGGTTGGGTCAAGTAATATGTGCCTGTTTAATTTCATTAGAAATTTCCAGATTACTTTTCATTATTTGTTGTGCCATCTCATGTTTCCAGCAGCGATTTGTGAAAGTTCCGGTTGCTCCAGTGCTCTCACTAGTAATTAGTATCATAAATCTTTTGCATTTTGGCTGTTCTAGTGATTATACAAGAATCTCATTGTGGTTTTGATATGCCTTGCTTGGTAACTGAAACTATTTTAGTATCTGTGTCTTTGCTTATTGGTCATTTGCATATTTTATTTTGTGAAGTATCTCAACAAATGCTACACTGAAATATGACTTGTCTTCTTAATGAGTTATAAGTGTTTTCTGCATATTTTGTGTATCTGGTCTTTATTGCATAAATGTATTGAAAATATATTCTCCAGGGACGTAGTATGCCCTTTTAATTTTATAATATAATTTTTGACAATAAAACAGTTTATTGTTAGAGTCCCTTTTGGGTGTTTGTTGTTGTTGTTGTTTAATGTTTTTATGTCCTAAGTAAATTCTTTCCACTAGAAGACTACTGATATAGTTTGGGTCTGTGTCTCTGCCCAAATGTTATGTCAAATTGTAATCCCCATTGTTAGAGGAGGGGCCTGGTGGGAGGTGATTTGATCATGGGCACAGATTTCCCCTTTGCTGTTCTTGTGTCAGTGAGTGAGTTCTCAGAAGATCTGTTCATTTAAACGTGTGTAGTACCTCTCTATTCTCTCTTTTCCTCCTGTTCTGGCCATGGGAAGACACGCCTTCTTCCCTTTTGCCTTCTGCCAAGATTGTAAGTTTCCTGAGGCCTTCCCAGCTATGTTTCCTGTACAGCCTGAAGAACTGTGAGCCAATTAAACCTCTTTTTTTTTTTTTTTATAAGTTATCCAGTCTCAGATATTTCTTTATAGCAGTGCACGAACAGACTAATACAGAAAATTGGTACCAGCAGTGGGTCATTGCTATAAAGATACCTGAAAATGTTGAAGTGACATTGAAACTGGGTAACAGGCAGAGGTTGAAAGAGTGTGGAGGGCTCAGAAGAAGATAGGAAGATGGAGGAAAGTTTGGAATTTTCTAGAGACTTGTGAAATTATTGTGACCAAAATTCTGATAGTTATATGGACAATGAAGTCCAGACTGAGGAGGTCTCAGATGGAGATGAAGAACTTACTGGGAACTAAAGCAAAGGTCACTTTTATTATGTGTTAGCAAAGTGATTGGAGACATTGTGTCCCTGATCTAGGGATCTGTGGAACTTTGAACTTGGGAGTGATGCTTTAGGGAATCTAGTGGAAGAAATTTCTAAGCCTCAATGTGTTCAAGATATGGCCTGGCAGTTACTAGCAGCCTGTGCTCACATTTATGAGCAAATAAATGACCTGAAACTGAAACTTATATTTAAAAGAGAAGCAAAGCATAAAAGTTTGGAAAATTTGCAGCCTGGCTATGTGGTAGAAAAGAAAAATCCATTTTCTGGAGACAAATTCTAGCCAGCTACAGGAATTTATGTAATTTAAAGGAAGGCAAGTACTAATAAACGGGAAAAGGGCTCTGAAGGCATTTCAGAGAATCTCCCAGCAGCCCCTCCCATCACAGGCCTGATGGCGTAGGAGGAAAGAATAATTTTGTGGGCCAGATCCAGGGCTCACTGCTCTGCACATCCTCGAGACACTGCTCCCTGCCTCCCAGCCACTCCAGCTCCAGCTATGGCTCCAAGGGGCCCAGGTACTCAGGCTGCTGCTTCACAGGTGCAAGCCGTAAACCTTGGCAGCTTCCAGGTGGTGTTAAGCCTACAAGTACACAGAGTGCAAGAGTTGAGGCTTGGGAGCCTCTACCTACATTTCAGAAGCTGTATGGAAAAGCCTGAATGTACAGGCAGAAGCATGCTGCACAGGCAGGGCCCTCATGGAGAACCTCTACTAGGAGAGTGTGGAGGGGAAATATGGGGTTGGAGCCCCCACACAAGGTCCCCGCTAGGGCAAGGCCTAGTGGACTTTTAGAAGACGGCCACTGTCCTCCAGTCCCCAGAATGGTAGATTCACTGCCAGCATGTGCTGTGTGCCTGGAAAAACCTCAGGCACTCAATGCCAGCCTGTGAAAGCAGCCATGGGTGCTGTACCCTGTAGAGGCACAGGGGAAGAGCTGCCCAAGGTCTTCAGAGTCCACCATCACTTTTATCAGTGTGCCCTTAATGTGAGACATGGAGTCGAAAAACATTATTTTGGAGCTTTATTTAATGACTACCCCACTGGATGTTGAATTGCATGGGACACATAGTCCCTTTCTTTTAGCCAAATACTCCCTTTGGAACCCAAGTACTTACCCAATGCCTGTACCTCCACAGTATAAGTAACAAACTTGTCTTTGATTTTACAGGCTCATAGGCAGAAGGGACTTGCTTTCTGTCAGATGAGACTTTGGACAGTGAAGTTTTGAGTTAATGTTAAATTAGCTAAGACTTTGGGGGACTGTTGAGAAGAGATGATTTTATAATATATTGGAATGTGAGAAAAACATGAGATTTGAGAGGGACCAGGGGCAGAAAGATATGGTTTTGATTTGTGTCCCCGCCCAAATCTCATGTCAAATTGTAATCCCCAATGTTGGAGAAGGGACTTAGTGGAAGGTGATTGGATCATGGGAACAAATTTCCCCCTTTGGTGCTGTTCTCATGGTAGAGTTTTCCTGAGAGCTGGCTGTTTAAAAGTGTGTGTCACCTTCCCCCTCTTCTCTCTTTCTTCTGCTCTGGCCATGTAAGACGTGCCTGCCTCCTTTTTTCCTTCCACCATGACTGGAGGTTTCCTGAGGGCTCTCCAGCCATGCTTCTTGTACAACCTGCAGAATCATTAGTCAATTAAACCTCTTTTCTGTGTAAATTACCCAGTCTCAGGTATTTCTTTATAGCTGTGTGAAAATGGATTAATATAACTACAAAATTTTTCTGGGTTTTCTTATGAAAATTTAGAGTTTTATCTTTTACATTTTGGTCTCTGACACATTATAAGCTAATGTTTGTGTGTGTAGGGAGCTAAAGGTTTGTTGTCTTGTATAAAAATACAAATGTAACAACATTTGTTAAAAGTACTTTTTTTCTCTTTAAAAATATGTTGATATTTTAGAAAAAAATCAGTTATATATGTGCATAGCTAACTTTTTTATTATATATATCTATATGTCAATACTTAGACACTATTACCACATTGTCTTCATGTTTAAAGTAAAAGGGAAATATCAAAATAAGACCATGCAAGTCCATTCAACTTTATTCTTATCAAAAGTGTTTTCACTCTCCTATCTTTGTTCATTTAAATATATTTTACAATTAGTTGATCAACTTTGAAAGCAAAACCTTCTGAAATTGTAACTGATTGCCAAAAAAACTAGTTCTATTTGAGGGAAATTAACTTCTTAAGAATAATATCTTCTAAATATTTCCTTAAGTTTATGCCTAATTATTTTATAGGTGTTTTGGGCATTGTAAAATTCTGTTTTAATATTTTCATTTTTCATTTATACTATTTAGAAACACAAATAATTTTTGTATATCAATCTTTTATCTGGTAACTTTGATATTTTCACTCGTTCTTTCAGTAGATTGTACACAGTCTTCTATATGGATCTTACATGATCATGTTATCTGTGAATAAAGCCTCCTATGCAGTTCTTTATTAAATCATTTCTATTCTCTTGTTTGCCTTATTATATTGGGTAGGACAAACATTAGAAGACATGGTAAAAACAGAAAAAATGTTTTTTCCATGGAAGACATAGTAAAAACATGTTTATATTATTCTTTATATTAGATTCAGACTTTTACCGTCAAATGTAATGTACACTATATATTATTTCTAAATGTCATATTTTGTGTTAAGGATGCTTTCTTCCATTTATAGTTAGATGGGAATTTTTATCTTTAATATGTTCTAAAATATTATAAAATTATTCTAGTCTATATTTTGAGATTATTATATGGTTTTTTCCTCTATTATTCTATTTATAAGGTGAAGTCAATTTATTGATTTTCCAATATTAAGCTGACTTCTCTCAGGATGTAGACTGAACTTAATGGAGAAGTAGTGTTAATGTTATTTGTTGGTGAGTTTAATTTTCTAATATTAAGTAAATCATTTTTGGATATTCATCAAGGAGATTAGACGGTAGTTTACTTGTGATATCTTCATCTGTATTTGTTACTAAAGTAATATATTGTCCTCAAAAAGTGAATTGGGTGATGTTTGATCTTTCACTGTTTTCTGGAAGAATTTATGTCAGAGTTGTATTATTTCTTCCTTAAATATTTGAAAGAAGTCACTAGTGATCTCAACTAGACTTAAAATTTGGTGGTGGGGCAGGGCATGGGGAAGATCTTTAATTATAAATTAATATTTTTTCTTATAGATATGAAACTATTTACACTTCTATATATTCTGGTGTCAGTTTTGTGATTCAGGTTTTTCTAAGATGTGTTTATTTAATCAAAATTATTGGATTAATTAGCAAATAATTCAAATAATAATTATTAACATCCTTTAATGTTGGTAAGATGTGTAGTAATGCTGCTTCTGTCATTCATAATGTTAGCAAATTGTGTTTTCTCTATTTTATAATCATTGTTCCTAGAAGCATAAATCTACTTTTTATCTTATTCAGAATACATTATATGTAACAAGTCATTACTCTCTAGCTGCATTTCAAGATTTTTGGGGGCGCTTCATTTCAAAGTTGAAATACTGTGTCTAGATCTTTATGTTTTTGTGTTTCTTCTATTTGGAACTCATTGAGCTTTTTATGAGTTTGGGATGTTTTCAGGTTTTTAAAAAAATATTCCGCCCCCAACTTCTGTAACTCCTGTAAGGCATATAATTATCTGCTGTATGGTATTCTACATTTTCCTTAGTCTCTGCTCACTTCTGTTTACTTTTTTTTTCTTTCTCCACATTATCCCTAGTTATAAATGAGTCACTCCAGGAGATAGTAGTCATACTTAAAGTAGAAAAGGAGGATGTGCCTTTTCTATTTGTCTCATCAAATAGAAAATACAAATAAAGAAATAGTTTAGAAACCAAAAATGAATACATGCTAAGAAACAGTGTTCAGCACCACACATGACAAAGGTAACAGACTGTTAAAAAAATTTGGTAAAAGTCACTAAGAAGATTAAAATAGCCTCCAACAATGTTTTTGAAATAAATAAAATCAAAACCATACTCTGAAAAGGAGAAAACTCTGATTTCAGTTACTACATTAAAATATTCAAACGTCTAATTTCAACAACAAAAAAATCAAAAGGCTTATTAAAAAAATGAAAACCATCTATCTCTGAAGAAGTCCAGACTTTGGATTTACTAGGCAAAAATTTTAAAATAACTGTCTTAAATATGCTCAGAGAACTAAAATAAAACTTGGACAAACAACAAAAGGAAGCAATAAAAACCAAAAGGGGATGTCAATAATAAGACAGAAATGATAATGTACCAACCATAAATTCTTGAGCTCAAAAGTACAATAACCGAAAAGAAAAATTTACTAGAGGACTTCAACAGCAGATTTGAGCTGACAGAAGAATCAGTAAACTTGAAGACAGAAAAATTTAAATCACCCAGCCTGAGGAGAAAAGGGTCAAGAGTTCTCACGTCTTCACTCTCCTGCCTGAGTAGAACCACTGTATTACTGAACCGGAGCTGAATAGCATGGACAAGGTAGCCTTCTTCTAGAGTTATTCTTCTGATCTTTGTGGAAGACTTAGGAATGGAGTCTCAGCCAAAGACTTCTTCATTTGACATTTTAGCATGAAAGTGTCACCGTACAAGTGAGAGCTGAGAAGATGGTGAGATGATGGGAATCCATGGTTTTTCAGCCTGTAACTTGTGGCCTACCAGCCTTATTCAGGGAAGAGTCTTTTCTCTAGGAGTGGGAAGTGGGTAGATTATAGGAGTTCTCAGTCCTTCCTGGCAATGCCCACTAATATTAAATATTTCACAACATAAAGCTAGAAGGATCGGTTTGAGGGCAAAAGTCATTTTTTTTTAAAATGCTACAGATTACAACTACACTAAAAGTTTATAGATTTTATTAAATTGATGATGCTTTGGTTTGTTGCATACTTTTAGTTCAATTTCTTTAGATGGATGTTTTTAATAATTTTCACCAGTTTAATGTCTGTTTCACTGTAGAGATGGTTCATGGAAAGTTACTTGATGCCATTCCCAAAGTCTCACTCCCTCCAAATGCATTTTGTATGTTTACAAGGTACAAATTTTCATATTTTACTTTTAAAATACCTGTATCTTTATACATCAAATGTGTTTTTGTACACATTGATTTGCATAAATCATCTTTTTCATTGATTTTTATAAATAACTATTATATATTTTATTTTTCTTTTCTGGAGTTTGCAACAAGCTTTGCTAATTAATTACAATTTTCATTCAAATAATGTTTTAACACTTCAAATATAGTGTAAGAATATTACAAAACTCCATTACTTTCATATCTCCAAATCTGGTTTTAGGCAATTTTTATCATAACCTTCACTCCTGCATTAGCTATAAACCTTATACTGCATTCTAATAATTTTAACAGTCATTTCACTTATGGATTAAATTATAAATTTAAAAAGGTACTTTTACATTTAACCGTGTATTTATAATTTCAGTGCTCTTCAATTAATTATTTATGTATGTATTTTCATCTGGTATCTTTTTTTTCGTATTGAAGACTTTTCTTCAATGTTTTTCTTAGTGCAGGTCTCCTAGCAATAAAAATTCTTATCTACTTTTTCTTGTATTTTTGTCTTAAATTGTTTTCATCTTGACTTATATTTTAAGAAATTTTTTGCTGTATATACAATTATAAGTTGATTTTTTACTCTCAGAAATTTAAAAATGTCATTCTAATGTCATTTGTGTTTTATGACTTTTTTTTTTCTTATATGTAATACTTTGCCATACAAACACACTTACTGAGTTTGTTTTTTTTAATTCTCCAATTTTCAGAAATTTAATTGTGATGTGCCATGGCATAGTTACTTCTTTATTTTATTTTCTCCTCTTTCTTTCCCCTTTCTTCCTTTCTTCTTTTGTTAAATTTATTCTTACTTAAATCTTGTTTGAGATGCTTAAGAGTTTTCAATATGAAACAGTGGAAAAGGTCAATAAGTCTATGCATTTTTTCACTATTTTTTAGTCTGAGCTTCAGTTTGAATATTTATTATCTTGTTTTATATATCATTTGTGTTAATCCTATTCAATTAACTTTTCATATCAGATATTTTGCCTCTAGAAGTTCCAACTGGTTTCTTTTTATATTCCAATTTCTCTCCTCATTATGTTTCTATTTTACTTTTTATCCTTTAACATATTGAAAAACCAATTTAATGTCTTTCTTGTTTCCATGATCTCTTTCATGTTTGTATCTGTTTCTACTGACTGAAATTTCTCTAATATTTCTAAGCTATTTTGAGATTATGATCTCATACTTTAAAAATACCTTTACTACGTACTTATGGTAAATATTATGGTGTTGAGGATCTAGATTACTGTCTGTTTTAATGGATGAACAATACAACCTCCAAGTGTCAAGGTAAATTAAACAAAGATAAAGAGACAGAGACATAGAATGAGGATCTTTTCTCTCTTCGTGTTATTAGGAAAAAATATTCCTAGTCCTAAATAAAGTGTAGAAGATGAACAGAAGATAAACATTATTATTCTCCAGCTGCCTGGTCAAAGAATCAGCAGGAGGAAATTGATTATCTTTTCTTGGACCTGCTAAAATTATACTAAGAACTAAATACATTGCATCAAAAATATTCACCAATTATAGTTGCCCAAATCTCCAGCACACGAAGAAATCATGCTCCATTAGTCATAATTAACTGCAGTAGAAACTAAAGATAGGAAAGATGTGGAGACACTCACATGCTACGGTTTTGTTCCAACATTTTATGAATTGCTTAAGAAAAGGGCATTTGGGGACATTTCTGTTTTATCACATATTTGCATATTAATTTTGTGGGCAAAATATATCAAATTAATAAATCAAAACCAATTTCCACTTTCGTGAATTTCAGTCATCTCATTTAATGTGTGCTGTGCAATTTTTGTCAATTTTAATATTAAGAGTACTTAGCTAAAGTGGACTCAGGTAAAATGTTTACTTACTCCATCAACAACTTCTTCCTTTATCATTCATTTTAATCAGATATGGTGACCCTAGGATTTCATGTCTTCTCATGTAGTTCATTGTTTTCCCCATGTTTCTAGTGATCTAAAATCTAAACATTTTTGTTCATCTACTGCAATATTTCCTAAATATAAAGGCAACTAGCAGCTCCTTGTGTTTGAAGTAGCAGCTTCTTGTTTTCACTCTATTTTTTCGTACCCTTGTTATCATACTACTTCAAATAAATTGCCAGACACTTTATCCTCTTGTACCTCAGAGAATGTTTAAATTGCCAGGCCAAAAGCAGAAGTCCCTCTAAAACAAATTTGTTTTCCTTCTCAGTTTTACAAGGGGAAGGGGATCTTCATCCTCTTGAAGGAGTTATTCTCATATGAATCCACACTTGTAAGGTAGAAAAAGAAAGAGAGATTCCCTAAAATTAAGATGGGCAAAGAAGTCTGGTATACCATGAGAAATAGAATTTTGTGGCCTCATTTAATAATAACATCTCAGAGAAATGACAGATTCTCTACCATAACCGGCAGTACCCTTATTGCTTATGAAGAGATAGAACATTGAGTACTGAAACATCTGTGAAGGTGGGACTCTGGACAGTAGGCAGCATTGTGAGAGGCATGAACCTTAGAAACTGTTTTTAGTTTTGACAAGGTTTGCTTTGTGTCACTATCACATTCTAGATAGTCACAGGCCTTCATAAAGCAATTGTAACTTGGTCAGTGGATCAGGGGACATCTGGTGAAAACCATAATGAACCAAAGATGTGTACTGTGATGTGTGTGTCTATTATGTTTTTTTTCCTGTTAATACCACAAGTATATATTGTAGACACTGGGAAAGTGAAGTGGTCCCAATAAGGATCAATTCTTCATCTCCGTACACTCTAATTAGATGAGAAGTAGAGTCAAACTTAATTTTATTTAAATAAAATGAATAACTGTGACAAATTTGTGTATCTTAATTTGTGTAGTAAGATTTTCATCCAGTGCAGTAGTACCCTTTAGACAGGTAAATCTATCAGGTGGATTTCTGACTGATGATACTTGCTGGATTTTTCTAAAGTAGTTCTTATCATTCATTTTTCTATCATTACCTGATTGTGGCTTGGCTTCTTACATAATTCTTCTTTGAGAGTTGGCCTGCACCAGCAATCTAAAAAATTTGTTATTATCACCTCATTAATCCATGTTGGCCATTGCCTTACTGAATGTGAGCAGCATAAGCACCACAGTCGTTCTGAAGAATCCTCCATTAGCCCTTCCACCATAGTGGCAAAGTCATTTTTCTCTCCCTTTCTTATTGAGAATCTCACAGTCCACGAGATTATTTCTTGTTGAAATCTTCATAAATCTTATATTAGATTTTGACAGTTTCATTAAGGCATTTAGAAATTGCTTCCCTTTTAGATGAAGATGAAAGACGATTTACATATTGAGGTTTTGTTAAATTATTTTATACCTCTATATTAAAGTTTTGATGAAATAGATGTTTCCTAAAAATATGTTTAAAATTTTTCTCAAAAATATTTAGAAATCCTGAATAGACAAATAATCATACAAGAAATCAACAAAGCTCTAACACTAAAGAATACCAGGAATAATCTATGAGAGTAAACTGTGAAAGTATCCAGTAAACCTAAGTAGGCAAAAAACAAAAATATAGATCAAAGGGAAAGAAAATGAAAATAAGCTCGAGTTTATGTAAACAAGCAGATAATCTCTGTAAGCATTTATTGAGTCCTTATTACATTCGAGGCCTTTGCTAACCATTATACATGAATTAATTTATGCAATACTCATAAGACCCTTGGAGACAGTTACTGTCATTAGTGTTAGATGAGAAAACCGTGGCACAGGAGAATAAATATCAGCTCAAAATCACAAATCAATTAAGTACAGAAGAATGATTGTTCTCAACCATGCCATTACCTTAACTATTATAAATGTGAAAAAAGATCTAAACATTCTTGATGAAATGAGAATAACAAAGTACTAAAGATATCTAAGTACTGGTCAATTTTAATTATAATGAGACGGAATATCCAAAATAAAAGAAATTATAAAAATCCGGGGCGAAGTGCTTAACAATCAAATTCCTAGAAGAGAATGTATGATGTAGATGGCCAATGTATAGTGACTGATGTGCAGTGTCACTCATAAGTCAAAGAAGAGCAAAAACGAGTTATGTCCTGTCCGTCAAATTAGCCACAATTTGAAAGTTAGAATATGTCATGTTATAGCAAAATTGGCAGCAAATGGATCCTCTCTGATTTCATTTGTTAAACTAAAAATAAGGAAGCATATTTAAAGCCTTAAATTCAATAATTATTTCTGTAGGAGTCTAACAAAAACAAATAAATCAACATAACAGCAACAACGACGATAATAAATTCAACCAAAATGGCAAAGTAGAGAAGTGTCTGGCTTCACTCTCTTTGATCTGCTTGTTATGTTTCTATGTGTTAATACTTTTACATTCTTCAGCTTGTAACCCAGTTTTCTAATTAGTTGACTTTCTGGTCATTTTCCTTTATCTTTCTAGTCTTTTTCATTTAATTTTCATATTTAGATGTTACGCTTTCCTCTCTTTAACAGTAATCTCTTATACGCTTTTCTCCATTTCACTTTTTTAACATTTACAGTCTTCTTCAGCATGAAAATGATCTCACATTTGTCTACTTTATTTTTCTTTGAAATTTAGTGTTTGTCAAAGTTTCAAATTTCAACTTTTTATTAATTTTATGTTTTCACTTTAGAAGCTTGAAACAGTATGTTTTCATTAGTGTAAAATTGAAGTAGGGAAAGTAACAATAGCAAACAATTTACAGTATTTGCTATGTGCCAGACATTCTTCAAGGAATTTTATTATATTTATTTATTTTTACTTTTAGAAACAGGGCCCAACTTTGCTGCCCAGGTGGGAGTGCAGTGGTATGATCAGAACTCACTGACATCTTGAATTCCTGGGCCCAAGAATTATTTCTACGTCAGCTTCCAGAGTAGCAGGGACTATAGGTATGTGCCATCATGCTTGGCTAATTTTTAAAATCTGTTTTGTAGAGACGAGGTCTCGCCGCCTTGTCCAGGTTTGGCTTGAACTCTTGGGCTCAAGCAATCCTCCCGCCTCAGCCTCCCAAAGTGCTGGAACTATAGGCATGAGCCACTGTGCCTGGCTCTTCTAGATATTTTATAAAGCATTATAACTCAACAACGATAGGAGGCTGTTGAGCTAATGGAATTGTGCTGATTTCAAACTCTGCAATTTAACTCCAGGATTTGCACCCAATCACTCTTTTATAACTGCTATCACAAGCTAAAGAATGGGAGAAATATTCTTATTTTATATTATTCAATATTAATTGAATCTAAATAAAATGACCATGCTCCAAAGCATTTCATTTTAAAAAATGAGACTTTTAAAAGAAGCTCCTAAAATAAGATGTGCATTATTTGTAATATGTGAGACAGGTTTTATAAATGATTTTTAAGTAAATTACTTTTCAAAAATTTTAACAGCAATGTCCATTTTTTCAGCTTGAATATATTTTAATATTTATAAATATTTTAAATTTAAGAATTAGAAAAAATATTTTCTAATTAAACCAAATAACTTTTAAATAATTTTAGAAAAGTCACAGTTAATAATAGCTATCCTTTGCTAAATGAAGAGAATTTAAAAACTTCAAAATGTAGTGAATTGACCTACCAAGGCGACAAGATTCAAGAACAAAGTTAATGAAAATCATCAATCAAGAATTAGTATATAGAAATCACTACTTTACTATACATATTAATATATATTACTACTTTACTATGTGTTACTATAATTTAATATACAACATAACATGTGTCACAAGGAAACTGTTCCACATTTCAAATCTAACAGGTAATCACAAATTATTAAGCTGCTGATCTTAAAAATAACAAGATGCACTGTCAGCAATAAGGCTATAATGTGAGCAGGCCTAATTTGGAAACTGATTCTCCTCTATAACCATATATTTCCTTCCAGTTGGATATATGCATTGTGTTGGCCTCTTAAATTAGTGGAGTATACACCCTCTTAGTACCATTTGAGGTGCCCTCAGAGAATCACCTGTAGATTTCTATTTCCGTCAATTTCTTTGACTTTTCAATTTTATCTATGCCAATGTTCATTTGGCAACCTTTATCTAAGGTTGCAGGTATTTTATGTCAGAAGTGATGATAGGTGATTACATGGAGATTGGAGATGAAAAAGATGTGAGAAATAAAATAGAACCCTGAAAGGCCTGTTTTTGTCACCCTCCAAAATTCCACAAGAATAATGAATTTAAAAAATTTAAAAAGCAGTTCCTATAGTGTGTTCCTAAAATCCTGTATGTGTACAGGAAGGAATGATAAGAGGATATGTAAAAAAATTTCAGCTAATTACTATGAAGAAATAGGTATGAATTGTAAAACAATGGAAGGAGTATTACTTAAGTTTGATGGTAGACAGAAAAAAAATTCACTAAATGCTACATGGTAGTGAACACGAGGGATATTTTTGAAGGGAATTTCAAATGAAGGAAATATTGGGAAAGTGGTACTTGAAAGGAAGGGGTATTAAGAAAGATTAGCACTATATTCTTAGTAGCACAGCTTTTAAGTGTCTTTTTGCATAATTGCCTTTTCGTGTCTTAGTAAGTACAAGAGCAGCACTTTATTATTTTTTTACCTGACTTAATCACTTCATTCAGGAGCTTTCCTTTAGTAATCCAATTGTCTTCTCATTAGGCTTACTTCATTTGTATTTCATTGTTTGGAACATAGTAAAGGTCGTTGTGGCCTCAATAGCTTCTGCCCACATTTGTAACCTCTTAGTAATTCTCTTTGTTTTATTGGCAATTGTTCAACAAGTTTATTTGGATTAACTTGGAAAACAGTCTTGTATAGTTTTAAAAATTACTTAGGATATCAGTTCTACATTTATTTTATTTTTAACCATTCATGGAGATTTCAAATATTTTTAGGAAGAATTAAATTACTGACAAGATTATTTCCCATGCACATATTCTTATATCCTAGTACCATTGCTCATATTCTTATGAGACTCTCATTCAGCAAAATATGTGGTTTATCCTGTATCTAAAATCTTATCCTCTGACTAAATTATTGTGAATCATGTCACAGAATGTCCTTGCCTCTTAATATATTTAATATATTTTAATGCATAGATTAAATTTGATATAAATAACAAATCATTCCAGTTAAGCTATGTATTTGTCAGTGTCAGTTCGGTTATCTTTTTGACAATATTGACTAATTTAGTTAATTGACTCATTAATTAAATGTCCAAACTTGCTGCACAGAGTACTTGAAGCAGCATATAGTCTACAATATGGTCATAAAATTTCATTCTTGAAAGAGGTTTATAGCTAGTCTTGCTTCATGTCTCATGTATAAAAATAAGAAAGCATTGGCCCAGATATTTTAAATTATGTTTGCATGTCTAATTAGTTGTAGAATGTGGGGGAGCAAAATAGAAGAGGGGGAAGAAATTATCGAAAAGAACTTGCCCCGTCACCCCCTAGAAGGATCACTATGCTGTGGCTCACGCCTGTACTCCCGGCACTTTGGGAGGCTGAGGCAAGGGGATCAGTCTTTTGTATCTGGCTTCTATCACTAGTGTAATGTTTTTTGGGGTCATGTATTTAGTAACATGTATCAGTAGCCCATCCTTTTCAGTGCTGAATACCATTCCAGTGTATATGTATACCACATTCCATTTAACCACTCACCAGGTACTTGATAGATTGTTTCCTCTGTTTAGCTATTGTGAATGATGTTATTAAAAATGATCATGCGAGAGTCTTTGTGCAAACATGTTTTCCTTTATCTTGAGTAGATAACCAGGTTAGAATTGCTGGATTGTATAGCAAATTAATGTCTAAACCGTTAATAATTAAAAAATATATATATTTTCCAAACGGCTTTACCATTTTACAAGCTCACAAACAAAGTTCAAAGCTTACAGTTTCTCCATATCCTTGCCAATTGCTAATGTTGGTGTTAACAGTGTATGCGATGAGTGCTTTTTGTTTTGTAGCTTTCAAAGTTTTGTATCTTTTGGATTTCAACTGTTTGACTATGATGTCTGGGTGTGCATCGCTCTATGGTTTTCCCACTCGGAATTCCTAGGATTTTTTTATTTACAAATTTGTGTTTTTTCACCATATTTAGGAAGTTTTCTGTTATTATTTCTAAGTTTCTTCTATATGTCTAATAACAATTTTCTGCCCCTTTTATTCTGTCTCCTGCCCTTCTGAATCTTTCATTATGTGTGTGTGTATGCGTGGAGTGTGTGTTTATATTTGACATTATTTCACAAGTCTCTGAGCTTCTGTGCGTTGTTCTTCTCTCTGGTTTTCAGAAAATTCTATTGAACTACCTCCAAATTTACTGTTTCTTTTTCCTGTCATCTCCAATCTGCTGTTGAGCACCTCCAGCAAATTTTGTAAGCCATTAAACTTTTCAATTCCAAATTTTGGTTATTTTTAGAACTCCTTTCTTTAATGAGATTCACTATTTGTTGAATCGGTGTTGTTATATTTTTACGTAATTCTTTAAACATGTTTTCCTTGATTTTTCAATCATATTTACAGTAGTGACTTTGACGTCTTTGTCTGTTAAACTACTTGCTTCACATTAAAATATGGGCTGTCTAACAGTCTTTGTCTGTTAAAATATGAACCTTGAAATATACGAGACTGTAGCTACTTATTTTCTACTGTCTATAGGTCACATTTTCCTATTTCTTTGTCTCATATTTTATTGTGGTTGAAAACTGGATAGTTTAGATCAACTATTGTACCAAATCCAGATTCTCATTATTGTTAATAGACAATACTTTGAGTTGTTATTGCTTACTGGTTTGCTTATTTAACAAATTTATTGGATTTAATCTGTTTGTCTTGAGGTATATGATCATTATTTATATCTATCTATGTCTCTACTCAGCCTTTATTTTCCCTCCCCTTTCATCTCTCCTCTCAGAGATTGCTTCTACTTAGTTTGGGGGTCAGCCAACACATTCACTGAAATTTTATTTAAAAACTTCAAGGTTCCATCTTCTACTAATGGCTCTGTGTGTGTTAGGGTGTATATTAACAGTTCAGTCAGTTTTCAAGTCTTCCCCAGCTTTTATTTTCTGCAAGGCTGTCTTATATCTCCATTATACTTTTTTTCTTTCAGATACACAGTAAGTAAGGGATATATGGAGAACTTCTCAATACCCTCTCTCAATTTATCAGATCCAAGATATCACTGTTAAATTTCTCTATTAGGATTACAATTTAAAGCTAGCAGAGTCCTTTGTCATCTCTGTTCATTAGCTACTGAGATTGCAATGTTATTGGTCAGGCAGATTTTTTTTTCTTCATTTCAAACCAAATAAGTCCCATTTTTCAGAAAAGTAACTGGGTTTTCTGACTTGATCCATGAAACTATGGGGTAGAGGTAAGGGGAGTGCTATTCAGGCAAGAATACCCCAGTATCTTCCTGTTGAATAGTCCAGTAGATTTTCAAAAATAACATGTCTCCATTAACAATTGATTATAAACCTTTGATTAATTTCCACAACCCAGAAATTGCTGTTATAGATTATTTTGTTTAATTTTATAGTTTCTTCTTAAGGAGAGGATTTGCTGAGCTCCTCAATTTGCTGTACCAAGTCCCAATTATGAAAATCTTTTTTGGAAATCCAAAATGTGAAAAAGACACTTTTTTTTCTTTATTATCCTTTGCATTAGTCATGTTCTAAGATATTCTAACTATTGCCTGGATAGGGCAAAGGCAATTGAGATTGGGCAGAGAATTCTAAAATTTAAGGAAATGGAGATAAAAGAAAAATTCTGCCACGAATGTAACAGTGGAATATCTGATGTTCCCTTTCATGCTATAGAGATTCTTATTTCTTACATTCCCTTCTATATGAAGTTTCATATTCCTCTCTGATGTATGTCAGTAGCCAGATCTTGACTGAAATGTTTGCTTTTTCTGCTAGGTGATAATTTGTACCTTTCTCTGAAACATCACCACATACTCACCACTGTCAATATACCCAACACATAGAAATATTCAATACATAGTACTCTCCTGGAAAAGGGTTATTTGTTATCAGATGTGGAAGATGGATACACAGGTGACCCTATGATATATGTGTGAATTAGTTAAAATTCTACGTGTGTGTGTGTGTGTGTGTGTGTGTGTATTTAGCGTCCCATGTCATTTCTGCATATAATGCTTTTAAAGTATACATGAAATGTATAAAAACACAATTTTAACCAAAATGAAAATGAAAGAAAATGCAGAAATATGTATAACACAGGTGAATTAAACATCACTTACATGTATTCTTTAGTTTCATAGTTCAAGAAATATGAACTTTCAGAATTTCAGAGCAATATTTTCAATGGAAGTATTTATATTAACATGGATTTTTGCTTAATAGCATATCAGGACATAAATTAAATTGGTGACAGTTTATAGCCTTGTTTCCTAAATAAATTTAACATTTATATTGTTATTAAATATTTTTAAGAACTATGATAAGTGATTTATTATTCCATTTTTGGTTCTTTAGATTCCTAAAATTGGTCCCAAAATACACAGAAGCAATATTTTCCAAAGTCTAAATAGAGAATGATACAGGTTAAAAAATCCTGCTGCTAGGCAAGAAAGCTGCAGTTCTTTACAAAATCTCTCAAAGACTACTGGGGCAAAGTCACACAGCATCAGTGAGTTGACAAAAATCTTTATCTCATTCTTTTGTGGTAGTTTTAGATTAAGAAGTTCTATCAAAAAGCCCATGCTGTTTTAAAATATAGCTCACAGGAAAAAAAAAAAAAAAAAAAAAAAAGACTTGATTTCTTTATTGGTTTACCATCTATATAAGAAAACCCTTTTGTCTCTTATACTCTTGCTTTCAGATACCACAATAAATGTGTGAATACCTTGCTAGCTTGTTTCATTAAATTGATTTCCTCACATTTTGACTTTTTAAGTATATAAGCAGGTGCCACCACATAGGAGGAATAAAGAAAATTGCTTCTTAGAGTTTATGTATTAGAAAAACTGTTTCATGCACATATTTAATTCAAAGAACAATTTAGGCCTATTGAAAACCATTAGGTGTTTTGCTCTGACATGTTGTTAAATAGAGTAAATGAGCCTCCTTCTATATGAGAAGCAGCTTTCTTTGCCTTTCAAAATTTTCTAAGTTCTGTAATACACAGAAAAGCTCTGAAATACACAGAAATGGATTCATTATTTTGTTTCTTTTTCTAATAAATAATATGTGTCTTGATATTTTCCTTATACCACGAATAAATCTCTTTAAAGTGTCAATGTGCTTTCAATGATGTTGAAAGGCCATATTTGTTCATTTGTGAATATATAGATATCTTCTATATGTATATTACATATATATAAACACACACACACATATATATATATACATCTACTTTCTACCAATGATCTGTTTGCTTTGCCTTGTTTTCAGTAGCAAGTGGAGTTGCATGAGCATAAGATTGTTAGATTTTATTTTTATTGAATGCGGAGTATTTAAAAATTTTTAATATATTGCATAATATAATAGTTTCCATCACTTCAGGAACATCAAGAAAATGATATGAACAAGTCCCCCCCCCCAGAAATAATTGGTTTCAGTTGGTTTATGGTAGGGCTTAGACATTAATGTTTTCTTTTAAGTGTCTCATTGATTTTAATGTGGAACCAGGTTGGACATCACTGATTTGGCTCATTGTTACTGATTCTAAGAGTTTCTAAGTACTTAATACACTATATTACTTAAAGAAAATGTACCCTTTTCATACCTGTTGTTGACTTCATTCTAGTAAATTGCTTTTCTACTGTAGTAAAGTAATTTGAATTACTCAGGGATCTTAGCTATAGCAGAACTTGTGACCTTCTTTACCACTAAATTTAATTCAAACTCAGAACAGCCTTGAAGAGCCTAGTCCTGCTCTTTTCCTTTCTCTAACATAAAATCCTGCTGAATGTTTTCTTCTTAAATTGAGAAATTCTCAGGGAAAAAAACTGCCCGAAACCATTCCAATAGAAGAAAGGCAAGTAAAAAGAGAAAATTTTACTCCTTTCATTACAGACTGCTATTAAAATATTCGTATTTAAACCAAAGAAAATGTACAAGCATTGTATTTTGGGGATAAGTGTAACATATTTTACATATCCTACAAAAGAAGAAACTGCATGAATGACTTATTAATCATTATCAGAGTGAAAACGAGTTAGCAGCATACAAAGAATTTCAGTTAAGGGTAATGTGAAAATATAACAGAATGAAGGAAATTAGGAAAATGGAAATAATTGACAGTTATTAAAATGTACATAACCTAAGTTTTCACAAAATCACACATTAAAAATAATGATCAGTAACAAATATTCAAAGTCTGTATGTACATGGTAGCCACTTAATAAATACTTATGAATTTAATGAATATGAACATAAACATCTGTCAACAGAATCTCAGTTCAACAATCAACAGAAAGAGCAAAATGAGGCATCCATTTACTCATTCTACAGTAACTGTGGCACAATTTATTTGGGAAATCATGGGAAAACACTGAAATTACCAGCTCCTCCAATCTAGCCCTTCCAATCTCTGAGCGCTGTTGTGACACTTAATCAAATTCTAGCAATTTGCAAGGAAGTGTTTTTGTAAAAGTAAAAATACTATGGAACTTTAAGATATTAATTTGCAATAATACTAGTGTTGTAATAATATTGAATTTCAGAGATATTTGTACTGTCCCACAGTATCTACAGAACTCTACAAATGAAAGAAATTTACATCTTGGAACTTACATTAATCCAAGTTAATTATATCAAATTTTAATATTCATATTTGTTATATGCAATTGACATATTGAAATATTTTTAAATGTTAAAATGTATTTTAAACCGACAAAAGAACGAAGAATCATATTCAATTGATTCTATTAGATGAATAATAATCCCTTTAAAATAAAAATGGAAATCCTAGGTTTATTAAAAAGAACTAGTAAAATGTGAACATATAATTTGCCATTTTCATCAAATTTATGATAACAATAATCTAGAACTTATTAAATGAAAAGTGCTTTTTAATACCTTATAAAACTTAGGCATTTTTCATAAATGACTGCATTGTATTAATTTTGAATAGTAATACTTAGCTTTTTTTCCCCTGATTCTCTCACTTTTTGATTTTTCTATATCTGTAACTATCAGAAAGGCTATCTTCTGATAATGAATCAACATAAAAAGCAAAATTAAAGGAAAAACTAGTTAAATATGTAGCCTGTATATTGGTATACAAATAGGAAAATAATCAATAAGGATATAAAACTTCAACACAATTTATAAGAACCACGATTATTAAAATATACTTTCTAGCCACAAGACAATTTAACTAGTAAACATAAATAAACTAGAAAATCTCCAAGCACTGAGTAATTAAACAATGAAGTTTTAAATAACCCATATTGAAAGCAACAAAAAATATGTTGTATATTAATAGAGATATAAATATTAAAATGTGGAAAAATGCAGCTAAACCTAATGGAAATGTGGAACATCAATGTACATATTAAGAGAGGGAAAATGTCTGAATATTAATTATCTAATTTGTATCTCAAGAAACTAGAAACAGAAGAAAATATCAAACCCAAAGATGGAAAAGGAGAAACTAGTCAACATGGCAGCAGAAATCACCTCAAGTCTACATGGCTTTACTGGTAAATTCTAATGAAGAATAGCGTCAATCTTTCACAAACTCTTCCATAGTCTAGTAACAGACAAAAAACTCCAAAGATAGTTTTTTCTTTCTTTCTTTCTTTCTTTCTTTTCTTATTTTTTGAGACAGAGTTTTGCTCTAATTGGCCAGGCTGGAGTGCAGTGGTGTGATCTCGTTTCACTGCAACTTCTGCCTCCCTGGTTCATGTGATTCTCCTGCCTCAGTCTCCTAAGTAGCTGTGATTATAGGCACCTGACATCAAGCTCCATATTTTTTTTTTTTTTTTTTTTTTTTGTATTTTTAGTAGAGATGTGCTTCATCATGTTGACTGGTCTTGAACTCCTGACCTCAGGTGATCCACCTGCCGCAGCCTCCCAAAGTGCTGGGATTACAGGCGTGAGCCACTGCGCCCAGCCTCAAACAGTTTTCTGAGGGGATCACAACATCACAACCTTGATTCAAAAACTGACAAGAACATCAAGGAAAAAAAGTTGCAAACTTTGTAATTAATTTGCATACAAATATCCTGAATAAAATAGAAGCAAATACAATCTGGTGATGTATAAAATAAAATAATTTGACCAAGTGGGATTTATTCTGGCTGTAAAAGTCATGTAATATTCAAATATAAACTGAATAATATAAATTATAGAAAAGGAGAAAATGAGTTGCAGCAGTATAAGCTAGCATATATTCACTCCAAGATTCATAATTCTGGGGTTCCTCTTTTGCAGAGTAGACCCACGCCATACATGCAGGCTCTATACATCTCTTACCAGTTCAACCTATGGAGGACAATGGGGAATGAAGAACTAGCACCAAAGTAACCATCTGCCTCCAATTTAAAATCCTCATATTTACTGTCAGAAATACATTATACATACACAAATACATACATATATACATACACACAAACTATAGATATCTATTGTGTTGATATTATGTGAATTCAAAAGCGAATTTGTCAAGATTGTTGCATACATGATCAATATTCAAAGCTCAACTGTACTTCTATGTATCAGTAATAAATAACTGGAAATTGACTATTAAAATATAACATCAAAATTAACAAATGCTTAAAAATACGTCTAACAAAAGACCTGCAAAATTTCTATACTGAAAACCATAAATCATTTTTAAGAGAAATATAAGACTCCATTAAGTAAACAGGAATACAAAGGCATGCTCATGCTTTGAGAGACTCAATACAGTAACAATCTCAATTCTCTTCAAATTAAACTACAGATTAACTGCAATCCTAGTCAAAATTCTAACAGTGTAATCAGCTATAACAAAAAGATTCTTAAATTTACATGGGAATTCAAAGAGCCAAATAGTAAAAGCAACCTTGAACAAGAACAAAACAAGATCATCTTTACTATAATATATTAAAAATATAAATGACTACAAATTGTGAGAATTCAAAGTAGAAGAACTGCAAGGGTTTGAAAAATAATTGCAAAACAGAGTATAGCATATGGTAGAACTGAAGGATTTTGGCTCTGGAAAGCAATGACTAGGTTTTGAATTCAGATTTTGTCATTTACCAACTTCGTGACCTTGGATGAATTACTGATCCCTCTATGCCTCAATTCCATGTCACATACAATGGTGCTAATATTAGCAGCTGCCTTATTGGGTTGTTGTGAGAATTCAATAAATTAAACTCTTAGATTATTGAAATAATTAATTTAATGAAATAATGTAGTGTCTGGAACGTATTTAGCATTCAATAAACGTGAGGTATTCTTTACTCAGTAAAAGACAAAATAAGTTTCAGGGAAAATAATGTGGTGGAGGAAGGCTACTGTGATTAGGACACAGGGATCAAGGGAGAGAGAACTAGAAGTTGAAGTAATGGAGGAAGGTAGACACATAATGGTTGGTCATAATGAATGTTTAGAAAGTCATTATAATTGCAAATGCAAATCAGTGGAGGAGATTAAGCAGGGCAGTGACACAATCAGATGCACATTTGAGAAAGTTTTCCGGCTTCTATGTGGAGGATAAAATGTAGTTGTGGAAAACTAAAAAGAGTATATTTATATATAAAGTTGTATAAGTCAACATAATAGAGGATTGCTTTAGAGTTTTTGAAACAATGAGAATCGGTTTAATACAGGGTACATTTTAAAATCAGAGCTAACAAGATTTGCTGATGTGGATAATGAGAAAAAGAAGAAACCATCATCCTGAAGTTTTTAGTGTTAGCAACATATGGGAATGGTGATAGTGTTCAACAAATTGGGAGAAAAAAAAGGAGCAGGAGATTGGGCAGGAGTGGGAATTTAGTGTTTTAGACATACTTACTATGAGTTGTACATTTTGTACCCAAGTGGATATGTTGAAAAGACGATTGAAATAGAAGTCCATAACTCATGGGAGAGATGAGGAGTAGAGATAAAGAATTATGTGTCAGATGGATGGTATTTAAAATAAAAATATTAATGGAAATTATGATGATAGATGTTTAGTTATGTGTATCTTCTTCTCGCCAGCCTCTGTGCAAACTGCTTTATAAGCATCATCTCATTTATCTCTCAAAATGACCCTAAGGGATAGGTTCTATTTAATATCCATCTTAAGATAAAATAGAGTAGGAGTAATTTGACCATGATCACAAATAATAAGTAGTAGAGCTATGATTCGAATAAATGCCAGTTAGACTAAAAGTTTTCTTTTTCAATTATGTGACTTTTTAAAAAACATCAATTCACCTCTCCCAAGTCATAGAATTAAAAATGTGTCTTTCTAACAGCAGATAACTATTTAAGGGTGTTACTATGTTGTCTCAAGCATTTAACTTATGCCATATCATACAAGAATGCAAATCTTCATTTGAATTATTTGGTATTAGGAGAATAATAGTTCCTCCATCATATAAATTTATATTATAATATGTCATTGGTATTTTATAACCTCATAATGCAGTAGCCACAATCTCTGTGTCCTTGAAGAAGAAAATGAAAGAAGAATTAAATTTCTTGGCCGGGCGCGGTGGCTCAAGCCTGTAATCCCAGCACTTTGGGAGGCCGAGGCGGGCGGATCACGAGGTCAGGAGATCGAGACCATCCTGGCTAACATGGTGAAACCCCGTCTTTACTAAAAATACAAAAAACTAGCCGGGCGAGGTGGCGGGCGCCTGTAGTCCCAGCTACTCGGAGGCTGAGGCAGGAGAATGGCGTAAGCCCGGGAGGCGGAGCTTGCAGTGAGCCGAGATCGCGCCACTGCACTCCAGCCTGGGTGACACAGCGCGAGACTCCGTCTCAAAAAAAAAAAAAAAAAAAAAAAAAAAATTTCTTATTAAGGAGTCTAATGTAAAGGAGTGGCAACACAACACCAATGGGGAAAAATTATCCATTACACTTACCAAAAGTTTTTCTTCTTACGTTATAAAACACTTAAGATATCAGCCAACTGTGCAATGAGTGTGAATTCTCACTTAATCCACCACTTCCCCATTTTAAACAGTCTTCTATCTACCCCGTTTGCAAATTTTCTTTTGTGGTCTCTCCGACACATATTTTCACTTTAGCTGAATCTTTCCTGTGACTGTTTTTTTTTCCTCCTGCATAACCTAACTTTATCTCAACTCTCCTTTAATTAAATCAATAACCGATGTTGTACTTCCCACTAAAAATATTGACCAACCCTGATGGGCAGCTGAGTATTTGGGGAAAATAAAAAGCTTCACCCAGCACAACTGTGGAGCCAAACACATTTTCTTCTTTTTTGCTCTTTTACTCCTGTCCTCTTCACCCTCCTTTTTTGTTTATTATTTTTCTTTTTCCCTAATCGCTTAGTAAAAATAAATAAATAAATAAAAGAGTTTATCTGTGTCTTACACATAACAGGATGAAGCCAGAGCAAACTATGGTGAATGATCAGCATCTGAGCAGGGCTTTTCAGTTACTGAAAGATCCTGCTGGAAGCCATGGCGTCTAATCAAACATGCTGCTGCTGACCAGGAGGAGGGACTGCAGGATAGTTGTAAGGCTATGGCTCTCAGTCTTCAATGCTTTGGATAAATGCTGCTACAAGGAAGAAAAGTGAGGATACAAACCTCTGTAAACAGGATGCTTTTCTTTTGAAATCTGCAGGGCCCCTATGTCTCCCAGGTTTGAAATTCCTTCTCTAAGCAGGAGTAATGCATTTTTAAAAGGATATGTTCTTGTATATTTTAATAGGCCTGATATTGCAGCTCCAAATATTTTTAAAAAAGGAATCTTTGGCAGTTCTTATCGATACTAAACTGAATAAATGAAGTTTCTGCAGTACAAAGTATACAATTATATATCCATTCAGAGATACATATTTTACTAGTAAAAAGTCTCACAAAATGAGTGATTTCTTTTTTTTTTTAAATAAAGGACTCATTTTCTAATAGCAAGAAAAATAACCTGATATGTCCAAAATGGTTTCCATTTGTTGTATTGCAGAACAATTGCTTCTGTTTCAGCTTCTGATAGAAGATAAAGTATTTCAGTTCTATTTTTGCATTCCATGATGCAATTTTTCATACATAATTTTTATAAGCATGTATAAGTTCTTAAATTATTTTTAGAGAAATACTGTATAATAATTTGTTCATCGTGGGAAGGGAAAATTAAACCATCGCCATCCATTTGCACTCTGATTCAGAGCACGAAATGGCAGCATAGGGTTTGGAAAATACTGTAGGCTTGAACTAGAAACACCTGAATTAAAACTTTACCTTCATTATTTACGAACTGTATCATCCTAGATAAGCTCCTCAGAACTCAGTTTTCTTACTTCTAAATTAGGATAATACAAATATTTTTAAGTATTTGGATGATGATTTTATATATATATACACACACACACTCACATATATAACATGACAGATAGCACTCATTCAATACACTATTCCCATTTGCTGACCTTATTATTATACCAAATCATAGCTGCATCCAAGCATATCTTGCCCAGTTGTTTTTAATCATGTTGTGACATAAATTGTGATTTCATGACAGAGTTCTCTGAGAATATTTGTAAACCTTTTGGTAAGATACTGAAATCAATAAATCACCTAGCAACCCCCAGTCTAAGAATAAAGAGAAGCCACTCTGACAAAAGCAATTAAGAATCTGACAAACAAGAGTGTGGATCCCCAAAGAACAGTCATCCTGGAAGTTTAGGTCCTAAGGACTTTGTCCCAAATGTATCACTGCTTTGAGCAGATGAACACGATAAGTACTGGTACAAGCACAACAGAGAAGTTGGCGATCAATCTAAAGTGTTCTGGTTTCAAGGGAAATTATTATGGAATGTTTCTATGGATAAAGATTAAGTTTTAGTAGGCAAAAAATCAGCACATTTCTCTAAAATGTTTCCATAAAGAAAATCCTAAATATCTAATCTTAGGGTTTTATCCTACACACAATAGGTATAATCCAACATGTAGCCTTTGCAACTGCAGAAAATATTAGATAGAACTTAGATATAGACAAAAAATAAGCAGACTTTGGATTCAAGTCTCCAAATCACCCATTTTCTCAGCAATCCTCGATGGGCTGATGTCTTGGTTTACCAGGTGACTTCGTATTCTCTCCTTTCTCTTATTTTCACATCATTTATTTATTCACACTGTAATATAAATAGAAAAAATCTTAATAGATATTTTCTTTGTATTTCAACAGATGAACAAATGGGGACATACTAGTAATTTTTAAGGCATTATTCATTGTGTGTTTATGATTGTTTGTCTGTGTGGGTGAGTGAGTGGATATGTTTAAGAATATTAGTGTAGCTTTTCTATCACTCTTGAAACCTTACTATTTGTATTTAAAATTAAACAGTATGAATCATCTTTCATTTTGCATGAATTGCTTCCTAGGATACTATCTTCCCTTAGGAGAATTACAATAAAAGTGAAAAAAAAAAAAAAAAAAAGAAAAAAAGAAAAATGTCATGTAAATCAAGCAAAATACGAAACACAACACAACAAAGCAAAAAAATATCCAGGGCTCAGTGGCTCAAGCCTGTAATCCCAGCACTTTGGGAGGCTGAGGCGCCTGGATCACCTGAGGTCAGCAGTTCGAACCAGGCTGGCCAACATGGTGAAACACTGTCTTTACTAAAAATACCAAAAGTTAGCCAGGCATGGTGACAGGAACCTGTAATCCCAGCAACTCAGGAGATTGAGTCAAGAGACTCACTTGAACCTAGGAGGCAGAGGTTGCAGTGAACTAAGATCGCACCATTGTACTCCAGCCTGGGCAACAAGAGCAAAACTCCATCTCAAAAAAAAAAAAAAAAAAAGAAAGAAAAAAAAATCAAATAACTGTATGTGTTTGTGAACTGTCTACATGATGGAAGAAACATTTATTTCTCAAATTATTGGTATAATTGTTTTACTTTTCCACATATTTTCTATTTTTATACATCCTAGTTGCAAACAAATTCATTTTTTAATGTTTCTTAATCAACATAAAGTATCTTCACTATTAAAATCATCATAATGCTGCCAAGAATAAGAATTTCTTATGAGGTTCCTCAGAATTGAATGGCATAGCAGCAATCTGCTCCTGATTTGGTTTGGTCTGTGTCTCTGCCCAAATCTCTGTCTAATTGTTACCCCCGGTGTTGGAGGTGTGGTCTGACAGGAGGTGGTTGAATCATGGGGGCAGATTTCTCTCTTGGTGCTGTTCTTGCGACAGTGAGTGAGTTCCCATGAACTCTGGTCATTTAAAAGTGTGTGGCACCTCCCCCTTCTCTTCCTCCTGCTCCCGCCAGTTAAGATGCCTCACTCCCCATTTGCCTTCTGCCATGATTAAAAGATCCATGAATCCTCGCCAGAAGAAGATGTCCCCATGCTTCCTCTGCACCTACAGAACTGTGAGCCAATTAACCTTCTTTAATTTTTTAAATAAATTACTCAGTCTCAGTTATTTCTTTAGACCTATGTGAAAGCTGACTAATACGACTCTATATCTTTTTTTTTTTTGAGATGGAGTCTCGCTCTGTCGCCCAGGCTGGAGTGCAGTGGCGCGATCTCAGCTCACTGCAAGCTCCGCCTCCCGGGTTCACGCCATTCTCCTGCCTCAGCCTCCCAAGTAGCTGGGACTACAGGCGCCAGCACCACACCTGGCTAATTTTTTTGTATTTTTAATGGAGACGGGGTTTCACCGTGTTAGCCAGGATGGTCTCCATCTCCTGACCTCATGACCCGCCCGCCTCAGCCTCCCAAAGTGCTGGGATTACAGGCTTGAGCCACTTCTCCCGGCCTATACCTCTTAATTAATGCTTTTTTCTAACAGTCGTCTGCACCTGACTTTTCCTTACACTCTGCTCAAACATCATATAATTTGAAAACCATCATTATTTGCTTTCTTGTTTCTTCCTTTCTCAACTGCTCATCACATCATGATATGTAACACACGGAGCCATTTATTGATTACTTATCATGTTCATGCTTTTTGCTTGGCAATCATCCAGCAGTTTCAAATGCACTCCAACTTAGGGAATTTGTATCTTTAAGCAAGGACAAGCGGAAAAAAGAGCAAACCTCAAATATGTTATTTAAACCTATTAGCCCTTTTGGAGATTTTTAAATAAATTACTAAATAATTTCAATGTATATTGTCTAGCATCATCATATATATCCTTTCCTCCAAATAACTCCTTAGAAACTATAACAGCATTTTTAACAATATTTTTAACTTAACCCTAACAATAGCATTGTAAAAATGACCATCTTATGCAGTAACTAAAGTCCAAGATAGGTGAAATTTAAAAGAAAAATATTTGCAATATAATAAAACTAGTAAGTAGTAAGTATAATGCTGTGTTTCAAGGACATAATTTCCCATTTACTGTAAATAACATTTTTACACTATCTATTAGATTTTTAACATCTATTTATTAACATTATCTTAAATACATGCACAAAGTTTCTGAAGACAAAGACATCATTATTATTATTATTATTATTATTTATAACAAATAATAGCTGCATGTTTCTCCTATGCCCCAATTCTTACCACTGGAGTGACACAATGAAAACCAGATGTCACTCTACATATATAGTGTCTGTATTGTAGGTGAAGAACCACAAAAAAATAAATCTGGACATTTTTTCAGGAAATAGAGGCAGCTGTCCCCCATCCCTGTCAGAGAGAATCATTTTGAAAATGTAAGGATTAGAATCCTGGGTCCTCAGTAAGACTAGTGTCTCCAACTTCACAGACCAGGCAATGTTTCCTGGTCCCAGATCACACCCTGCTTTGAAATTTAAACCCATACCTCTGGAGAAGTAAGTATATGTTTTCTATTATTTAATAAGCTATAAATCAACTTCTTGCCTTGTCTTTTAGCCTAGGTCTGAAGTTTCAGTAAGATTTTCTCAAAAAGCCCTAACAGTGCAGAAACATAAGCATATTTTCCTTATAGCCTCACACTAGACTGAGATGAAATACATTTTTATAGTTAAAGTGCACTATATATTTAAAAGAATAGCAATTTAACAGAAGCTATTGGTCTCTCATATCTTACAAAATAAAATATCTTGTTGTTGTCATCACTTTTATTTCATATGGGCCATGTGCATTTGGTTTTGAGAAATTGATATGGGCCAGCACGGTGGCTCACACTTGTAATCCTAGCACTTGGGGAGGCCGACGTGGGTGGATCACAAGGTCAAGAGATAGAGACCATCTTGGCCAACATGGTGAAACCCTATCTCTACTAAAAATACAAAAATTAGCTGGGCATTGTGGCATGCACCTGTAGTCCCAGCTACTCAGGAGGCCGAGGCAGGAGAATCACTTGAACTAGGGAGGCGGAGGTTGTAGTGAGCCGAGATCACACCACTGCACTCCAGCCTGGCAACAGAGCAAGACTCTGTCTCAAAAAAAAAAAAAAAAAAATTGATATGGAGGCTGGGCACAGTGACTCATACCTGTAATCCCAGCACTTTGGGAGGCCAAGGTGGGTGTGTCAATTGAGGTCAAGTGGGTGGATCACTTGAGGCCAGTCTGGTCAACATGGTGAAACCCCATCTGTACTAAAAATACAAAATTAGCCAGGTGTGGTGGGTGCATGCCTGTAATCCCAGAAAAAAATTTGATATGAAAATACTGACTTGTAATTAATTTAATTTTAATATTAAATTAAAATTTGCTTTTAAAAATAAAGTATAGCCTAAGTCCATTCAAGAAAAAGATAAAATTAAGTGCTTATTTGCTAGAGATTGGACAGAATAATGACATGGCCAGACTCTTGTCTAAAGTATCTTTGTGGCTTTGACCAAATCATTTAATAACTCTACACTTACATTTCCTTATCTCAAAAGATTTAATGCAATTAACATTAATAGAAGCAGGAGGCAGAGAAATCCTACGCACACGGGAGTGGGTCCCCAATGACACCCAATCTTCAAGCTGAAGACAGTCCCAGGTAAAATTGTGGACCCAAGTGAGAACTTCTATTCCTGTTTGCCCACTGTCTCCCGATGTATTCTTTCTGAATAATACCTTTCAACCAATCAAATGTTTCATTTCTCAATATTACCTACAGCCTGCCTTGCCCCCTTCCTGTGCCTATAAAGACCCCAGACTCATTTGGTAGAGAGAGAGAGAGAGACCGCCTTACTTCAGAGAAGACTAACTGCCTTTCCCGTCCCCTCTCCAGCTCCCCTCTTGACTGAGAGTGCTTTTCATTGCTTAATATAATTCTCAGCCTTCACCATCTTTCAGTCATCAGCATGACCTCATTCTTCTTGGATGCCAGACAAGAGCTCGGGATCCACTTAGTGTGGATACCCAGAAAAGCTGTCACACTGGCTCTTTGCCCTTGCTGGCAGAGGGCAGCCACACCACACAACAGGGCCACAGACCAACTAAGCTGCTTACACATTGCTGTCCATCAGGCTGTGGACAGTGAAGCCAAAAAAGTTAATTAGCACACTAACACACACTCTGGGGCTTCAGGATCATGGACACCCTTGCCTGGGCACTGCCATGTTCCCCTTGAGGTGACACTCCTGGTCTGGCTGTGGGCCCTGCACAGAGCTTGCTCCTGTGTCAGCATTAGGGGTGGCCTGATTCCGCACTCGCTTGCTCACATGCTCCCTCCCTCAAAGGGCTGAGTGCAGCAGGCCAACTAGACGGGGTGCCTCCACTGGGAGTCCACCAAAGGGGCTAAGAAAAAGCCTGCATTAACGTATCATAAGATCATTGTGAAGGTTAAATGCATTTTCGCATTCAAAACAACTAAATATGATAGGGAAGTAATGCATTTCTCAGTATCTAATACAATGTCTTACAATTAATAATTATTTCATAATTTACCAGTTATTAATCAAGGTGTTCTAAACAAGCTGGAACTGCAACACATGACTATGTTAGATCACAAACAGTGTAATTCTAGACATCTGGGGAAATTTGGAGAATCTTTAACAAGTGTAATTAAGTTTGCCAAAAACACCCATCAGAGTGTGTATTTTTAAATGAAAGAGTAAATCATGAGTCTGTACTATTCTGTTCTTGAAATTTTCTTACTTTTCTTCTAGGTATATTAAATTCCTACTTCACAATAAGATATTTTTGATATTAATAAGTTAATGAGTCAATAATATAAGAAAATGATAAAGAAGGACATGGTTTGAAGAAAAATTACAGGAGTGATACACATAAAATGTGTGAATTTCCAAATATGTTTTTTACCATATTATCTTTCTTTCATTTGTCAAAACCAAAGCTAGTGGAGGTTCTAAGGTTTTGACAAGATGAGGACTTGATGCTAATAAACCAGCTAAGGAAAAGCAGTCCTTGTGATTGAAACAGCTATAATAATTCTGATTTCTTTTACTTGAAAAATAACCTCCCCTGGTGAAGTCATCTAGCATTCTTTTTATTTTTTTCCTTCATTTTTGTAGACAAAGTCTTCCTCTGTGGCCCAGGCTGGAGTGTAGTGGAGAAATTGCAGTTCCCTGCAGCCTCCTCCTCGGTTCAGGTGATTCTCTTACCTCAGCCTCCTGAGTAGCTGGCATTACAAGTGTGTGCCACCACGCCCAGCTAATTTTTGTATTTTTACTAGAGATTGTGTTTCCCTATGTTGACCAGACTGGTCTCAAGTTCCTGACCTCAAGTGATTCATCCACTTCAGCCTCCCAAAGTGTTGGGATTACACGCATGAGCTACTGCACCAGGCCCTAGTGTTGTTTCTTGATAGTAATGATGCATGACTGATCCATTGCTACCAGGATTAATTTTTATATTCAAGAAATTTTGCATGCCAGCATAACCTCAAATTGCTTCCTTTCACTTAATGTGACATAAGTGATTGGAGAAGGTATTTTCTTTTAAATGTAAACGTATTAGCCTGTGTGTGTAAAAACAAACAGGACAATAAAACACAGTGATGCCTAACATTTTAAATAATCAGAAAAGAAATCATCCAAAAATAATGCTGAAAGCATTTCAGAATTTGTTCATGGTTGAAATTTTCTTTATCTTCATATACAATCTAGTGAATGCATTTTAGCGTGCTTCTTTGATTTTTTAAAATCTTTTCTGGATTTCCATAAAATCTCTCTGGATTATGAAGTGAAAGATTCCGGAACATCTATTGTTCTCATAGAGAATTATGTTCAGAATGATATACTAAAGCTATGTTACCATGGAATTCACTTAAATATTTTACAAAAAATTTTATTTGATTAAAATGAAAACTTTGTTTTTATATTTTTTCTTGAATTCATACTTTACATAATGATTTGTCATTCATCTGCTATGCAGCATCACCTCTTGAGAAAAAGAAAAATAAAACCTGATTTTTATTGAGAAATTCTCTCCTTTAGACTATCGTTTCTGTCTAAATGTTTAGGATCTCGTTTTCACAAAAGTGGAATCCACTATTTACCCCCAGAATACAACCTATTTAAGAAAATCTTATTTAGCAAATAATCAATACAAATTATTTCATTTAATCTAATTCCTTTTTGAATGAAGTCAGAAAGTAATAATTTATTCATGTTCAGTGACAATGAAATTATCTTATCAGTAGCAAAATGAATTATTAGTCAAAAATTGAAGACTCTAGCTCTGGCTTTAATGACCTGAAGCAAGTCACTGCCCTCAGTAGAGCTATATATGTGATGACTGTTTTGACCATTTAACTTGAAAATTTAGAAGCAAGAGTACACAAATGTCCTTCTCATTTAAATTCTAAAACGTCATTACCTACAAAAGTGTCCCATCTAAATGAGTAGCTGTTCCATTTTCCGCAGGCAAAATTCTGGAAAAGGAAAAAAGAGTATAGCATTGCTGCCAACAATGAACTCTTCCAAAGCGACCTCTGTTGCTCTCTGTTTAAACATATTTCAGTAAGTCAGCTTTTGATCAGTACAGATTTGCAATGGAACAGAATGGATTAATTTCCCTTCCTTCACACGAGTGCCATCTGTGAGAAATTGTTTGGCGAGTTAGCATTTATAACAATAACAACAACCAAAAAAAAAAAAAAAAATTAGAAGGCCAAGGGTTGTCAGGAGCAGACACCTACGCTGACAACGCATACAGATTGATTAAATATTGGTGGGCATGCTCCACTCAACATAAAAAGCAGGTTAAACAGGGTAAAGGAAAGTTTCTAGCAGTCTCATCAGGAGTCAAAGTCACATAGAAGATCAAATCTTGGCTCCAGGAAGCAAGAAATGGTAGGAAGCAAAAATTAGGGCAGAGTGGATAGAGTTGGGTAATCCTATAAATTAATTAAAAAATAGAAATAGGTTATGGAACAATTCAGTTTAATAAATCGAAAAAATATTTTAAATGTAAACAATATGTAATGATGAGATTATTATGAAAGGATGAGACAATAAATTTATGAAAAGATGCGACAATAAAATACATTTTATTAGCAGAAATCAGAAACTAGCAGTCACATGAGCTTGGCTGCACTTAGGCATGTTCAGAAATCAGTGTTCAACAAAGAAAATAGTTCCCAACTTTTAAAAGCTTGAGTTTCCACCCAGGAGATAAAACAATGCCTTACGTCTCCAACCTCATTACCTAACTCTCTCACTTTTCTGTAACCAGTTTGATTTTCTTGCCCTTCCTTAAACATGTGATATTTTATATGGGTAGCTCTTTCTGCCTTCAATTCTTGTACCTAGATACCAGCATGACTTGTTCCTTCATGTCCTTCAAATTCTTATCACAATGACTACTCTGTTTAAAATTACAACCCCACCAATCATTCCTTAGCTTCCTTTTGGTGCCTTAGTCTTTCTCCATAGCACATATCACATTTTAAAATATTATATTATTCACTCATTTAGTATGTATATTGATGGTTAGTATGTATATTGCTGGTAATTTTCCTGTAGAATATCAGCTCCACAAGGGCATGGCTTGTCTGTTCTGTTTATTCCTTTACCCTATATACTTTAAACAATTATGACCATCAGCCTCCACCCAAGTTAGATCTCTAGATATTCCTAAAGCTTTAGAAGATCCTATAACATCAGACCTCTACTACGTTATGATAAAATGTGTCTGAATTCCAGTAGCACATGTATCTTTTATATAAGGCATTCATTCACATGTGAGATTAGTCTCAGATATTCTCTTTTGTCTTCCAGATGATGAAGTTTGAAGTCATCACTATTTATGACCAACTTTGTGCTGATCTCTTTCTGTTTTCAAACACTGAAGTTAAGAGGAAATTTATGTATATATTACATCAATGTCTTCATGTAAAATGATATACAAATAAATAATACAAGACATCTTACTTTAGAAAAGTGATAATTATTTCTTTTATTTAGCTTTAATATACACTTAAGTCAGTATTATGAAACAAAATGGCATGATTCACTCCCTGCCTTATTTGCTTATCCTGTGGGAACTTGAGTTTGAGGTCTCTGCATAAAGGGTATGAATGGAGTAGAGCACTAGAAGTCTCAATTAATAGGGTGAATTGGGGCCAAATAATAAAATAACCTGGATGTTATATTAAGAATTTTACAATTGCTGTTAAATGAAGCTCCAATTTGAAAGTTGACACGTTGTAATAATTTTTATTCCAATTTATTTTTGATGAAAGCTTTTGTTCTTAATGTTTACTTTTTAATGAAAATATTCTTTTTACATTTTAGTGGAAGAAAAATTATTTCCAAACTTTGGTATCTTTAGAGAGTTAAAAAAAATTACATTTTTTCATGGGTAAATCAAGTCCTCATTCTGTCTAAAGTACAACTCTGAGACTAAATCTGACTTAGCAACTCCTTCCATTTCCCTATCTTTCCAACAGATGTTATGGCATTTCCTTATCCAAAGGTGTATTTCAAAACTGCTTGAACACAATTGAAATAAACATGAAAAAAACACTAGAAATTATGTATACCAAAAAGTGCTGACTATCCCATGTCTGTAAGATATTCAGAGAGGAATGGTACCACTATCTTAATAATTAAACAAGTGACCAGCTAATTAACTTTAGAATTGTTAATATGTATTTTCTTGAAGACATAATTACTTTAACATTAACTTGGTTTGCACTGATTTAAGAAATTACCCTGGAATGTAAAGGAGGGCCAGTTTAGGTAGATAGAAACAGTACTGAAGTAGGATTGGGTCTTAGCATTGGCACTGATATGATGCCTAGCTCTGCTACTTTTGGCAGCCTAGCTTTACGGTTTTGTTGTTGTTATTGTTGTTGTTAATCTCTAAGATTAAGGATTAACTGTGTAACTTTGGGCAAATTACGTGGTATCCCTGTGTCTCAATTTCCTCATTTATTAAAATGGTAATAATTAACATTACTACCCTCATGCATTTGTTATGGGGATTCAGTGAGTTACTAAATGTTACAACCCTTAGAGCATGCCTGGCCCAGAGTAATTGTTAATTAGTGTTAGTGCTCTATTAATAAGTAAAATAACAAGCATCTAATTCTTGTAATAATTTTTAAAATGTGAAAAAATTCCTAATAGTAATAAGTCTCTTTAAATATTATAATTCACTAAAGACTTATTTGGAATTTGATTGTGGTCATAAACGCTGCTTCAAATTACACAATGAAATCAACCATGTAGGAACACATATTTTTTTTAGTCAGGCAGTGGGGAATTCAAGAACACAATAATTTAAAGTAGAAGACATATTCTTGTTGCCTTTGGAATGTGGAGAATATCGAAATCCCCTGGTAAATTCATAATACAAAATATTACACTGATTCGTAATTATTAAATCATTCGATTTTAGAAGAGGCAGCATCCTCAGTAGTATTTACTTCAAAAACTACATATTTGACACTTTTAGATATGCAAGTTGATGTCAAGAGACTTGAAGGGAAATTTCAGTGTGATTAAGTGGAAGGCCACTAGGATGAGAAGACTTAGGTCTAGTCCTTGCTTCATGAATTAACCACAAGATACCAGGGAAGGTATAGAATTCCATGTGTTTGGATTGTTTACAGTTAAGCAGTGATACTTGTGCCAAGCTACCTGCATTAATCAGGGGCCTAGGAGAAAACAAGTAACTTGTTCAGTGGGTAATTTAAAATGTTTTAATTAAGAGATTATTTTTGAAGGCTTGAGTAGACCTTGGAGAAACCACTGGAGTTAGGTGAAGAACAAAAGGATTTGTACTTTTCAAACTATGACTACGTTTCTAAAGAAATGGGTTGGGGTACATTGGAGAGGATAGAAACTTTGCTCTAAGAGAAAATGAAAAATTACTTTTAGTGTTCCCTCTGCCATTTATTTCTTCCTTCATATATTTTCTATTTTCCCCAACCACTTGAATAGAAAGATGAAATTATGTTTATTAGCTAATTCATCAAAAACACCATGGTTTTGTACCATCGTTATGAAAGGAAACCAGTGAAGAGATAAGAATAATGGAAATGCATAGAGTATAAAAAAACAGACATTTATGGATTTCTAGCAAAATAATTGTAGTAGACAGAGTCCCCAATAATCTATAAATAATTTTTATTTGTAATGCAAACTCATCCAAATCCCTAGGAGTAAGTTATAACTATCAGTGATTAGAACTTAAGAAATGCTAATGAACAGTTTGTTCAGCGTCTTCACTTTACAAATAGGGAAACTTGTGGAGAGGCAAATAGAATTTTTTTTAAGACACAATTAAAGCCAGGTTCAATGTTTATTTCAGTATGAGAAACAGTCTCTTTGGCCGGGCGCGGTGGCTCACGCCTGTAATCCCAGCACTTTGGGAGGCTGAGGTGGGTGGATCACAAGGTCAGGAGATCCAGACCATCCTGGCTAACATGGTGAAACCCCATATCTACTAACAAAATACAAAAAAAAAAAATTAGCTGGGCGTGGTGGCGGGCACCTGTAGTCCCAGCTACTCCGGAGGCTGAGGCAGGAGAATGGCATGAACCCGGGAGGTGGAGCTTGCAGTGAGCCGAGATCATGCCACTGCACTCCTGCCTAGGTGACAGAGCGAGACTCCATTTCAAAAAAAAAAAAAAAAAAAAAGAAACAGTCTCTTTATTTAGGGTAGATAGTATAATATTTACATAGCACATAGTATTTACTTTTTAAATAAAGTTTTGGAAATTTCATTCTCTTGGAAACCAATATATAAAAAAAGATTAAACGAAGTTTATTTTGGAACCATTGGGTTGCTTAACTAAAATAAATAAATAGTGTAACGGTAGCTTAAAAAAAAAAAAAAAAAAAATCCACAACAGTGGCATTTTCCCCCAAGACAAAATTTTCATGTTTACTGACTGTGACTCATAAAAATATTTAATAAACATTGTTTAACTATTAATTTTGCAGAATATCTCAAAATAGAAAAAATGAAAGGAGATATTTTTTCAACTATTTCATATAACTCTTCACTTAATGACAGGAATACTTTCTGAGAAAGGTGCCATTAGATGACTTTGTTGTTGTGCTAACATCATACAATGTACTTATACAAATCTAGAGGGTATAGGCCAATACACATCCAGGCTATATGGTATAGCATATTGCTCCTAGGCTGCAAACTTGTGCAGCATGTAACTATACTGAATACTAGAGGAAATTATAGCATAGTGGCAAGTGTTAGCGTATCAACATATCTAAACATAGAAAAGGTACAGTAAAAATAGAGTGTTCTAATATGGGACCACCATCATATATGCAGTTTATTGTCAACTGAAATATCATTATGCAGCACATATCTGAATATATATTTTTTCATATATATGAATACATAAAATATATAATATGCAATGTATGTATTATATATATGAAAAATAAATGGTTGATAACAGATGGTATGTATGTGTGTATACATACACGTATATACATGTACATGATATATGTCAAAATGTATCATAGAATGCTTTTCTCAAAATCAATTATATATTGATATGATCTTGCAGAATATGTCAAGTGTTCTAAAGTTTATTTTTTAAAATGCATCGCTACTCTGAGAGATAATTTTCCATGATCTGTAACATATCTGCACATTATAATTATGATATAGAGCTCTTTCATCAAAGCCCAAACACTCTTTTGGCCAGCTAGTAATCATCTGTGTATATTAACCAAGTCAGTCTGGAATTGCAGTGATGAGAAGGAAAGAAATATCATTAACTAGATTAAACAGGGTGTAATTCTGAATTTTAAAAACAGATCTACATAACCTCCTATTTGTTTTCCTTTGATCATTAACTGGGATGCAGTAGAGGTGGGTGATCCCATTCTAGGGATAGACACATGAATAAAAAAATTGCCTTATGCAAATGTGTGGACTAAGAGGATGTAAGAGTGGTATGGTCAGAATGTATTGTAACCAATTTTGAGGCTGATCCAACACTCAGCAACAGCATGTGACTGTGGATAGTGGAGAGTACAGATGATCTATGAAATGCCTTAGTATAAACCATTGTTGTGTGTCTTTGGTAATAAAAGACAAATAATAGTCATACATCAAATACTTTCAAAAGTCAAAAATCTGATAATTTCAGCAGCTACAGTGATGTTGTGGAATCAACTGATTAGACCAAAACAATAACTTCCTAAAACAGAAATGTGTAAACTGTTACAGGAAATCAGGGACCCCAAATGGAGGGACCAGCTGGAGCCACAGCAAAAGAGCATAAATTGTGAAGATTTCATCTTAATATGGACATTTATCAGTTCGCAAATAATATTTTTATAATTTTGTACGCCTGTCTTTACTTTAATCTCTTAATCCTGTTATCTTCATAAGCTGAGGATGTACATCACCTCATGACCACTGTGATAATTGTGTTAATTGTACAAATTGATTGTAAATCTTGTGTTTGAACAATATGAAATCAGTGCACCATGAAAAAGAACAGAATAATAGCAATTTTTATGGAACAAGGGAAGACAACCATAAAGTCTGACTACCTGTGGGGTCGAGCAAAAAGAGCCATATATTTCTTCTTGTAGAGGGCTTATAAACGAACATGCAAGTAGGAAACATTTCACTAAATTCTTTTCATAACAAGGAATATTAATATTAATACCCTAGGAAAGGAATGTGTTCCTGAGGGGGAGGTCTATAAATGGCTGCTCTGTGAAGGTCTGTCTTGTGCAGTTGAGATAAGGACTGAGATAAGCCCTGGTCTCCTACAGAACCCTCAGACTTACTAGGATTGAGAAAACTCAACCCTGGTAAATTTGTGGTCAGACCAGTTCTCTGCTCTCAAATCCTGTTTCCTGTTGTTTAAGATGTTTATCAAGACAATACATGCACTACTGAACATAGACCCTTATCAGTGGTTCTGCTTTTGCCCTTTGCCCTGCGAACTTTGTTGGACCCTTATCAGTGGTTCTGCTTTTGCCCTTTGCCCTATTCCCTCAGAAGCATGTGATCTTTGTTAGTCCCTTATCAGCGGTTCTGCTTTTTGCTCTTTGAAGCATGTGATCTTTGTACCTACTCTCTGTTCTTACACACCCTCCCCTTTTGAAACCCTTAATAAAAACTTGCTGGTCTGAGACTCAGGCAGGCATCATGGTCCTACTGATATGTGATGTCACCCCTGGTGGCCCAGCTGTAAAATTCCTCTCTTTGTACTGTCTCTCTTTATTTCTCAGCCAGCTGACACTTATGGAAAATAGAAAGAACCTACATTAAAATATTGGGGGCGGTTTCTCCCAATAGTAAACAACAGGGAGGCAGCACCAATAGACCCAGGAATCTTCCAAGAGCATATACTGGCAATATACTGGCAATTTACTGCATGTATTGCAAGTGAGGAACTAACTATTCTTTTTTCAAGACTATATTTCAAGGATCTCTGTATTTTAAAAAATGAACAAGGTTTGGATGACAGCTCAGTACTGTCTCCCTCTGTAGAGAAAGGGGCTCATGCTTACTGTCCAATTCATTTTGCCTCATCCTAAGAAAAATGGGTACAATTTATGGAAACGCTCTCAATGCTGACATATACTGGTGGCTTCTGCATTGGAATCATAGAGAATTTTATTTTGTGTCTACTCTATAATGGTGGGTGTGTTGCTGTATGTGATGTTATGATGGGTCTGGGCAACAAAGGTGCAATTAAATACAACCCAAATTTATTTCCAAAATTCACTGACCAATGAGAGGTTTTATTCATCTGCAAGTCTGTAGCTTTCTAAGTGGGACTGCAAACATCTAGGCCATTGGCAGTAGCCCAAGAGTTAATAATATTACAAAGTCATCAACAGGGAATATTGTTCAGAGCCATAAGAATGGCCTTGAGTTCTGCCCAAGTAGAACAATCTCATACACTTTTATCTTCTTCATAGCTTACCCTGAAGTTGAAAAGTCACAGCAGCCAAGTATACACTATCGGGTTTCCTTGGATCAATCATTTAGGAGAGCCTCTGTGAAGAAAGAACCGCATTGGCTCAGTGGTTTGCATCAGATTCTGAGGGACTGTCTGTCTCAGGAAAATCTCACCAAGATGGTCAAAGCTGTCTTAGAGCAACCAGGACCCACTCCAAATGGATCTAAGATTGACATCCCATCCCTTTTCCTCCCAAATGAAAGAGCCAAATTTTTAACAGTTTACCTGGTTCCTGCCTGCAATCCTGGAAAATAGCACTTCATGCATGTTCAGTGTGGGTATACAGCCCCTAGGTAAAACTCTGTGACTCTTGTCTCAAAGGAGGCAGTCCCCATTAACCATATGGTATTATTATTATAACTAATTGTTAAAATGAGGCTAACCAGAGACTGGCATTCTGCTTAGTGAGTAAGTTCCCTTGCCCAGATGACAGCAAAAACCCACTGAGCAGCTGTCTTTGAATCTACATCCCAGTACCTGTTCCTTAATTCCTTCATTGTAGGAAGACAATTTATTGCCCAGTTGATCACACATATGGTCAATTTGTGTGCCACTAATCCCAATGAATTTCCATGAAATCTCTGGATTATCTCATTTGGTGAAGAGTTTTAGATCATAAGAATTATCACTACCTGTAAATCACTGCTTGTTGACTACAGGTGGTTCAAGTACATGTTTGACACTTTTCTCTATAGTGGACCAAAGGGGGCAAGGTCATAATGAATCTCTGTAATTGGTTAAAAATTCCCTTGTCCTTCTTGAACCGACTATTCCAGATGAAAGATTCTCATGTGAGTAGAGAATGACTGAAAAAAGGGTGAAGTTATTCCTAGTGGAACGGAACACATTGATTTTGTGGCAAAAGAGAAGTAAACTCCTCAGAGAGAATACTGAAACCAAGAGAGGGGGGAACAGTAATGATCTGTCTCATCAAGATTCACCCCTAAAATTTTCCTCAAAGAAGAAAAGTATTCTGGAGCACCACTCCCAACCTGTGCAGGTACATTAAATTTAACTGACTACTGGGTTTCCCATTCCCTGCCAGATTGCACTGACCATTATTTTATCACCATTCATTGTAATCTTACTAAGGTGTCTATCAGAACAGCAAGGGATGACTCTCAGCCTCTGCACTTCCCACATATAACATATGTCAACACCTCCAGAAATCTTCTTTACACCAATTCCCGTAGTCCTAACTCAGTCAGATAATGAGATAGATAAATTTTACTTGGCTAAAGGTGTGAACACACACAAATGCCTTCATGCAGTCCTTTCAAAATCATGGAGTCAACTCAGGTATTTGAAATGAATTATCTTGCCAGAAGGTCACTGTGGAGGCCCTGTCAATCTGTGCCCTCAACTGATATAAGTCAAACTTATGAGCCCCTAACAATTGATAACATGACTTCTTTTTGGGTTCACTTTGTGTGCTTTCAGTGCTGCATTTTTGTGTAGAATACATTGCCTCCCTGTTGGAAACATTATGGTTTTCATCTTATAGGTAGTTGTAGAGATTTTTAAGTATTTAAATAAATACCATCAGAAGATTACATAGCCCTCAGATAACTGTGAAAATCTCCTCAAAATGATACTATCCTTGGCTATTTAGACAACCTTCCTGGAAAGAAAGTTAACACATTTATGTGCATTACTCTTATCCCAGTAATGGCAGTAATGGGAACCATCCAATTAAAAAGGTGGAAGGGAATTTGTCCTGATTTTAGTTGAAGTTTTCAGCGATGTTACTTTGGCACTGGACGGTCAGTTTCAACTCATTAATCAGGATTGTTGTGAATGATTGAATTGTCCAAGATTTTATTTTTGCAGGCCAAGGTAGAATCTGAAAAAGCAATAACACATCTTTTTCAGTGTAGATTAATGCTTTGTGAAAGCTGGAAAGATTGGTACAGAAATTTAATGAAAAAGTCACATGACATTCTAAGGCAAGCTCTGGCGGTTTATGAAATTAGTTCTGCAGATTGTGTCCAGTACATTGAGGGTATGGTTAAGGTCAGTACTCAGGTTATCTTCATTTCGTTTCTTGGAAACCTGTCGACAATAGCCTTAATTAAATGTTAAATGGGACAATCAAGTAGATATGTCCCAGTCTCTGTAGGCCAAATCAGTCCAAATGGCTCACTAAATGAAATGCTCATGGAAAATCTTTTTAGAAGTCAAGACAATATAGAAATAAAGAGTGAGTATTGTTGAGCAAATTCTTGTGAGCAAGATACTAATTGCCTTTAAAAAAAAACTTTTAAAAAATGTTTGCATGGTGTACAGCATTGTAACATATAGTATCTCCTTTCAAAGAAGAAGACAGGCATGCTTACTAGTATTACAAATATCTAGTATAATGAAGATGACATCCTCCTTCAGAGAAAAGGATAAGCATGTTTACCATCCTTTTAGAGAGCCAAGTTCTGTAAGCTTGATGTTTTTTTTCTTTTTTTTTTTTCTTGTAATACAGTCCAGTATATGTACTGTATTAATTTAATCTGTGCCCATTTTAATTTCCTCTGCAAGACTTGGGGGATAAGGGGAACTTACGTAAATATGTTAGTGCTCATGTTGTCTTCTGTGCCATAAACCTCCTGGTCTCTGACCAGAAGTCTCATGTCTTCAGCCAAGATAAATGCAGACGTGGCAGGCTAACATTAGTTTGCAAGTAAGGAAAAAAATCTTAAAGATTTCACAGATCTTGACACCTTTGGTTTGCTTATAGATTACATATTTAACTTGGAAGATAACATGAGTAAGTCAAGTATTTATATTTTATGTTGAGAGTCTCTTACATTAATATATATTTTTATAAATATATGTGTATAAATATATAAAGAATGGTTACACTATAAGACTATCATTTATAAGTTATAAAATGCTTTTTTTTTTTTTTTTTTTAAGATGGAGTCTCACTCTGTCACCCAGGCTGGAGTGCAGTGGCGCGGTCTTGGCTCTCTGCAAGCTCCACCTCCCAGGTTCACGCCATTCTCCTGCCTCAGCCTGCCATATAATGCTTTCAAAATCATAACCCAATCAATTGGAATGTTAAAAAAGAAGTAAAAAACATACTTCACACATATAATAAAAGTATTTAGTTACCCTGTTAAGACTGAATGTTTTAATAATCTTTAATCTCTCCCCAGGCAACGTCATTTAATATTAGAAGCTTTTCCTAGTTAAAACAACTTGGTGGAAATTCCCAAGAAAGAGATAAAGTTGGTATTTATATAGTTCTATTAAAATGAAGGTCAGCTTTGCAGCCAGTAAAGGATTCATTAGTAGCAGACTTCTCACCCTGGAAATCTTCACTTCCTCGGATGCATTATGGAAATCATTACAAGTAAGAACTTTATATGATGAGTCTGATTACCCCAATTTTCAGTGTATCCTCCTCTTTCCCCTCCCCACAACCTGCATATTTTGTTTAATACAAATTTTCATTTTTCTCAGTTGATTGCCAATTTGCTACATTAATGAAAATGTTCCTAATTAAATGCCACTGCCAGGACAGGATATTCGTATGAAAGATAATGTCTATAGACTACCTCGTAGTTGGAAAGCAGAACTCATAACAAAGACATGTATTTCTAGGATTTTGATGATCAAATCATTTTAGATGTAGCAAAGGTCAAAGAAAACTTTAGCCCTTCACATGTCCAGGAAGGTAAAAATGGAGAGGGAAGATTTTTTTTTTTTTTACAAGCTTTTATTTTTTCCTAAATTAATATTCTCTAGAAGAACATGAAACATCAATACATACAATAGACCTCCTGTACTTTCAGGGTTAAAGATGAAAGTTGACTTTCCTGTATGTTGCCAGTATCCTGACCATGATCCAATGCAAAGAAACAGCTTTACCATTTTGTAATAATTTATTTACTTGTTTCTTTTCTATACCTGATAGTAACTTTTTTTGGAAGCAGAAAATATGTCATTTTTGCATTTTTATTTCAATTACTAGATTTTGTCATTTGTAACTAATAAGAACTTGAATAGTTTTAAGATACTTGTCATAATATTAGAAAGTTATAGCTTGTTTTATTCCCAGCGATTCCACTGACGTTGTTTAGTTTCTGTCCATGAGACTGCATCAGTTAAAGAGGGGTGCTATAGGACAAAACAAATGAGTCTCAATAGCCATGTTGAGCTGGATACAGAATCACCCAGAAGATGTGCTGTGTATATACAAAGCCATAATTAAAAGGAAACACTGAACAACCACCACGATGAAAAAGACTGCACCAAAACAATTACCAAACCAACCAACCAACCAACACCAACAACACTAGTGACAACATCCACAGTCTTTCTTATTCCAACTCTATCCAGGAAGTTAAAGCCAGAGTGACAGACATCAACATTTAAGCTGTAGGACTGAAACAAGATCTTATTTGAGATAGATGGGAAAATAGGTAGCCTTGACAGAAGGAAAGAATGAAAGTGTTACAAAGCATTTAATATTTGCTCATTGAGCACTCAAGATTTTAGCATCCAAAAACTAGAAATATTCCTGCCTTTTAGAGAGAGCTTCAGAAAAGACTACCTGAGTGGGCAAACTTAGTCTGACTGCTCATTTCTGAGCCAGCCAAAAAAACTGGTGGGCTAACAGTCACAGTTTCTCTCCACTCATCCGACAGATGAAATCTAGCTTCCCTTCGTTCTTGACAAATAAAATGATGATAAAAGAAAAGTTTCAACTAAGAATATGAGACAAAACAAGGTAAACTAAATAAAATATCAATAGAGTTAAAAGAGAGTGCTGTTTTCAGTAATTAAACATGGTGTAGTTACTGTCTGAATACATCAAATATGTAATAAATATTCATGTCTCAGAATGAATAATTATTTATGGAATTGCCATTTTACACCTATTTTATTTTTTATTTTATTTTATTTTATTTTTTGAGACAGGGTCTCACTCTGTCACCCAGGCTGTGGCGCAATCTCGGCTCACTGCAACCTCCACCTCCTGGATGCAAGTGATTCTCCTGCCTTAGCCTCCTGAGTAGCTGGGATTACTGGCGAGCTCCACCACACCCGGCTAATTTTTGTACTTTTAGTAGAGACGGGACTTCACCATGTTGGTCAGGGTGGTCTCGAACGCCTGACCTCGTGATCCACCCGCCTCAGCCTCCCTAAGTGCTGGGATTACAGGCTTGAGCCACTGAGCCCAGTCATACAACTAAAACTTTTTAACTCTTTATGTCACCCCCTTTTCTTCTTTTCCAGTTTTTCTTTCTCCATAATTCAGGGCAGTTATTGACCTGTTTCAGGTTTACTGTTACTACTTTTCATTTTAAACTAATCTACTGATAAAAACATTCACTGAGTTTTATCCACATATTTAACAAACATTTACTGTATTGATTTAATATATTTACAATATTAAGTTATGCTACAAAAAAAAAAAAAAAACTATTTCAAACTGCTGGACTTTCCTTTTTCTCTTCTCTCAAAAGGCAAGATTATTTATTTTCTTAAACCAAGAAGATATGAGGGCTTGTTTTCTTGCTGAGTTGTGGCCTTATGAAGTCTACTGCCAGTTAACTATTTTGGCAACTACAATATTTTTCCTTTGCCTGTCCCCAGATTTATTAAGGCATAATTGACAATTAAAAATTGTATATATTTACCATGTACAGCGTATTTTGGCATATGTGTATGTATTAGCTGTATCATTAAAGTATCTATAACCTCATAAACTTATTATTTTTTTGTGGTGAGAACATTTAAGATCCATACTCTAGCAATTTTCAACTATACATTATGTTATTATTATTATTATAGTTACCATGCTATACCATAGAATTCCAGAACTTATTTATCCTGTCTAAGTGAAATTTTGTACCTTTTCTCCAACGTCATTCCATTTCCTGCAACCCCCAACCTGGCCCCAGCCTTGCTTCTATGAGTTCAACATTTTTTAGATTCTACATATAAGTGACATCATGCAGTATTTATCTTTCTGTGCCTGGCTAATTTCACTCAGTATAACGTCTTTCAAGTTCCTTCATGTCGTTGCCAATGGCAGGATTTGCTTCTTTCTAAGGCTAAATAGTATTACATTGTGTTGTATATGTGGCAGGCCAAATCACCCTAATGTAGGCTTCAATAACAACTGCTTTGGCACTGACTGAGTGGTTAAGTTAAACATCAAAAGCAGAAAGAGCCAGTGCCGTTATGCAAAGGCTGGAATGTAACAAAAGCCCAGAAGAGGTTTGCCTAGGCCTTTCCGGGGCCTAAAAGCATGACCACATAATGAAGAAATTCTTAACGGGGCCTGTTCAGGATTAAACAAGTTTTATTGGGCATTCGAAGAAACACCCAAGGTCTCCACAAATAAGTTTATTCTGAAGGAATTCCCCAAACATCCATTATTTAGCAGGAGACAATGTAAGTGTAATCACCCTAGCACCTGGACCCATTTAGATTGAGTAAGTTTATTGAGGCTCTAGAGGAAGGGCTTCAGGACTCAGACATTAGTTATAGATTAAAATAAGTTAATCACTTATGTCTTTAGAAGAATGCACACTTACATGTAGACATATAACTTAGAACGTATATAGGCTCTGAAAACTTTGTAATTTTGAGTTAATCTGGCAATATTTTCCAGGTCTTCTCCCAGTAATTGGTTACAGAAATAAGAACTCTCTTCCTCCCCAGTTCATCTGCATCTCTTTATTTGGCCTCGAGAAATAGTAGCCTGACCCTCAGTTTGGTCCGGGAACATACATAGCACAATTTCTTTATCCATTCATTCATCAATGAATACTTAGATTGATTTCTAAGTTGACAAATTAATAAGTTTTGTTGATATCAACCTAAGTAGATAGGTTCATAAGTTGATTCTGTATCTTGGCTATTGTGACTAATGCTGCAACGTACATGGAAGGGCAGATGTCTCATTGATATACTGATTTTATGTCCTTTGAATATTTATGCAGAAATGGGATTGCTGAATCATATATCAGTTCTATTGTTAATATTTTGAGGAATATCCATGCTGTTTTTCATAGTGACTTCCCCATTTTACATTTTCACTGATGGTGTTCAAGCGTTTCTTGTTCTGTATGTCATCCCCAACACTTACCGTTTGTCTTTTTATAGTAGACATTCCAACACTAGTGAAAAGATATATTACTATGGTTAGTTTTAATTTGCATTTTCCTGATGATTTTTGATGTTGGGCATTTTTAATACATTTTTTGGCCATTTGTATGTGTTGAGAAAGGTATATTCTAGTACTTGGCCCATTTTAAAATCAGGTTATTTATTTTGCTGCTACTGAGTTATTTGAGTTACTTACACGTTTTGGATATTGACCTTATATCAGATATATGATTTGCAAATATTTTCTCACATTTCATAAGTTATCTCTTCACTCTGTTGATTATTTCCTTTGCTGTGCAGAAGCTAGTTATTTAAGATTGTTCTTCTTTCATAATGTAAACATTTTAAGTTATAAATGTCTCTCTTTGAATGCTTTTGCTTCATCTCAAAACTTTTGATATATTGTGTTTCCATTTTCATTAGTCTCAACACATTTTTCTAAATTTTTCTTTTAATTTTTGAACCGTTGATTGTTCAAAAATGTATTGTTTAATTTTCATATAATTGTAAATTTTTCAAAATCCCTCTTATTGATTTCTAGTTTCATAGCATTGTGGTCAGATAAGATAACTTACATGATTTTCATCTTCTTAAATTTGTTAAGACTTGTTTTGTGATCTAACATGTCATCTACCTTGGAGAATATTGTATGTGCTTGAGAAGAAATGTGTATTCTGCTGGTGTTGGAAGAAATGTTCTGTAATTGTGTGTAACGTCCATTTGGTCTAAAATGTAGTTCATATCCAAAGTTTTCTTATTGATTTTCTGCCTCATTGATCAACTCATTGTTAAAAGTGGAGTATAGAATCCCCCCTACGATTATTATATTGTTGCCTGTTTCTCCCCTCATGTCGGTTAATATTTACTTTACACACTTAGGTACTCTAATGTTGGGTGTATATATATTTACAATTGTTATATCCTATTGATGAATTGACCTCTCTATCATTACATGATGATCTTCTTTGTCACTTAACTGATTTTAATTTAAAGTGTATTTTGTTTCATATAAGTATAGCTATACCTGCTCTATTATAGGTTCTATTTTCATGGAATACTTTTTTTGTATCCCTTTGCTTTTAATCTAAGTGTGCTTTAAATGTGAAGTGAGTTTCTTAAAAGGAAGCATAATTAATTTATTCACTCTATGTCATGTGATTGCAAATTTAGGCCATTTCCATTTATTTGTTAATTTCTTAATTTTTAATTTTTGTAGATACATAGTAGGTGTATATACTTATGGGATACATGAGATACTTTGATATAAGCATGCAATGACTCATAATTACATCCGGGTAAATGAGGGTATCCATCATGTCAACCATTTATCCTTCATGTTACAAACAATCCAATTGTACTCTTTTATTTATTTTAAGATTTAAAATTAAATCATTATTGACAATAGTCACTCTGTTGTGCTAGCAAATACATGGTCTTATTCTCTTACACATTAACCATCTTGACTTCCCCACCACTCCCTGCTTCCCTTCCCAGACTCTGGTAACCATTCTTCTGCTCTCTGTCTCCATGAGTTTAATTGTTTTTATTTTTAGCTCTCACTAAAAAGTGAGAATAGGCAAAGTTTATCTTTTCGTGCCTGGCTCATTTCACTTAACATAATGACTTCCAGTTTAACCCACGTTTTTGCAAATGATAGGATCTCATGCTTTTCTATGGCTGAATAGTACTCCATTGTATATAACTGTCACATTTTCTTTATCCAGTCATCTGTTGATGGAGACTTACATTATTTCCAAATCTTGGTTATCATGAATAGCTCTGCGATAAACATGGGAGTGCAGATATCTCATTGATATTCTGATTTCATTTATTTTGGGTATATACTCAGCAGTGAGATTGATAGATTGTATGGCAGCTCTATCTTTAGTGTTTTGAGGAACCTCCAAATTGCTCTCCTTAGTGGTTGTACTAATTTACATTTCCACCAACAGTGTACAAGCATTCTCTACATTCTCACTAATATTTGTTATTGCCTGTTTTGGGGATTTAAGCCATTTTAACTGGGGTGAGATGATATCTCATTGTAGTTTTTATTTGCATTTATCTGGTGACGAATGATGTTGAGTAACTTTTCATATACCTATCTACCATTTGTATGTCTTCTTTTGAGAAATGTCTACTCACGTATTTTGCCAATTTTTAATCATATTATCAGATATTTTTCCTCTATAGTTGTTTGAGTTTCTTATCCTGGTTAGTAATGCTCTGTCAGATGGATAGTTTGCAAATAATTTTCTCCCAGTCCATTATCTCTTTACTATGTTGATTGTTTGCTTTCTTGGGCAGATGCTTTTTAACACAATGTGGTCTCATTCATCAAATTTTGCTTTGGTTGCCTGTGCTTGCGGAGTATTATTCAAGAAATCTTTGTCCAGACCAATGTCTTGGAGAATTTCCCCAACGTTTATTGTAGGAGTTACATAGTTTGATGTCTGAGATTTAAGTCTTTAATCTATTTTTATATCTCTTCTATGACAAGAGATAGGGATCGAGTTTTGTTCTTCTGCATATGGATACCCAGTTTTTCCAACACCATTTATTGAGAGGACTGAGTTTTTCCCCAAAGTATTGCTTGGAACCTTTGTCAAAAATGAATTCACTGTAGATATATGGATTCATTTTCTGGGTTCTCTATTCTGTTCCATTGGTTTGTGTGTCTATTTTTATGTCAGTACTATGCTATTTTGGTTATGGTACCTCTGTAATATAAATTGAAACAAGGTAATATGATTCCTCCAGTTTTGTTCTTTTGTTCAGGATAGTTTTGGCTATTCTTGGTCTTTTGAAGTTTTATATACATTTTAGGATTTTTTTTTTTCTGTGAAGAATGTCATTGATATTTTGATAAGGATTACCATAAATCTGTAGATTGGGTAGTATGAATATTTTAACAATATTAATTTTTCCAATCTAGGAACGTGGAATATCTTTCCATATTTTGTATCTTCTGCAATTTCTTTAACCAGTGTTTTATATTTTCCATTGTAGACATCTTTTACATCTCTGGTTAAGTTCATTTCTAGGTATTTTATTTTATTTGTGGGTATTAGGAATGAGGTTTTTTTTATTTTTATTTTTTACATTATTCACTTGCAGGCATGTAAAAATGCTACAATTTTTGTATGTTGATTGTGTATCCTGCAACTTTACTGAATTTGTTTATTAATTCTAGTAGTTTTCTGGTGGTCTTCAAGTCTCTTCAAATATAAGACCATATCATCTGCAAGCAAGGATAATTTGACTTCTTCATTTGTAATTTGAATGCCCTTTGTTACCTTCTCCTTTCTGATTGCTCTGGCCAGGTCTTCTAGTACTATGTTGAATACCAGTCATCAGAATGGTCATCGTTGTCTTATTCCACATCTTAGAGGAAAGGCTTTCAATTTTTGTGTGGTATAATACTAGCTCTGGATCTTTAATATATGTATTTTATTATATTGAGGTGTTCCTTCTATATCCAGTTTTTTGAAAGTTTTATCATGAAGGAATGTTGAACCTTATCAAATGCTTCTTTTAGCATCAATTGAAATGATTATATTGCTTTTGTCCTTCATTCTGTTGATATGATATATTACATTTATTAATTTGTGTATGTTGAGCCTTTCTTGAACCCTTGGGATAAATCCTACTTTGTCTTGACGAATGTCCTTCCTAATTGTTAAATTTACTTTGCTAGTATTTTGTTGAGAATTATTAACATCATTATTCATCAGTGATATTGCCCTGCAGTTTTCTGAGCATGTTCAAGGATTATAGACAAATAACTTGGAAATCTACCTGGTGTTCTTCTATTCTACTGTGGCTAAGCTGGCACTCAAACCACATGACAAAGTCCTTCTCACTTTTATTTCCCCTTTCACAGGTAGAGGAGCCTCTCCTCATAGCCACCACCACCCCTGGACCATGAAGAGTTCTAACAGACTACTGATAATGTTCACTTTAATCCCAAGGGCTCTTTCAGTAAGGTTGTGTTGAATGCTGCCAGGCCTGAGACTCAGCTGTCAGGGCAGTGGGTTCCCTTCTGGACTGGGATAGGTCCAGAAATGCTGTCTAAGAGCCTAGGCCTGGACCCCAAGAGCCTACCTGGTGTTCTACCCTACTGTGAAAGAGCTGCTAACTGAAGCCAGCATATCAGAGAGTCTCACCTAAGGTCCATCACATACTACCTGCTTATTGCTATTGTTTATTAAAGGTCAATGGGGTCATTAGCCAGGATGTATTTAATTCTGCCAGGACTGGGTCCATTCATTCAAGGCAGTGGGTTCCCTTCTGGGCCACGATATGTCTAGAAACATTCTTTGGGAGCTAGGCCCTGGGATGGAGACTTCATAACTCTGCCCAGTGCTCTATCCTACTGTGGTGGAGCTAGCTTCCAAGATGCAAAGTCTTCTTTACTCTTTTCTCTTTTCTCCTCAAGCATAAGGAAGAAATCACTTTTGTTGCTGCAAACTGCACTGCCTGGTGCTAGGGATGCAGTTGTGCAAGCACTCCCCACCCCCCACCCCGTTTAGTGCATCACTAGGTCATGTACCACCCCACTCTACTGACTCTTAAGTCCAGCACAGTATCAGGACTTACCTAAGAATTGCAACATTTTTGTCCTAAACTGCCTATCAGTTTACTTAGAACTGCAGAGCTCTTTAGCCCATGGTGGCAAGGTCGAGTTCTGACCACTGGGATGGATGTTTCCCCTCTGGCTAAGTCTGATCCAAATACTTCCTTCATGGGTGGTTGTTGGCCGAGTTCAGCATGTTTTTTGACTGTGACTGAGTTCAATGCAAAGCCTCCCAGTCACTGGGCTCTCCCTCCCCAAGTGCACAGATTCTCTCTGTTCCACAGAGCTGCTGCTGGGGTATGGGGTATGAGTGTGGGATTGATAATTCAAGGCTGTCTTTCCTACTGTCTTTAGTGATTCTTTTAGTAATATGAAGTTCAAACCAGGTACTTTCATTGCTTACATGAATTTTGGTTCTAATAAAGGTGTTTATATGTGTGCAGACAGTTGTTTAAATTTGGTGTTCATGTGGAGAGAACGATCAGTGATGGCTTCTGTTCAGCCAACTTGCTCCATTCCCTTGTCCATTTACATTTAATGGAATTATTAACAAATCAGAATATACAGTTGCCTCTTTGTTAATTGTTGTCTTGCTTTGGAAATCTTGTCTTATTTTCTATTGTCATTTTCATTTCTGTATAACAGCTTTCTAGATAAGATATTCTTGGCTGACGGGTTTTTTTTTTTCCCCTCCTTTCAGCACTTCAAAAATACCACTTCACTTTCCATTGTCCTACAAGTTTTCTGTTGAGAAATCTCTTATAGCCTGATTAAAATCCCCTTGTATGGTATATGCATCTTTCACACTTTTCAAAGTTCTCTTTGTCTTTGATGTTGACAGTTTTCTACAATATGTCTTGATTGGGTCTTCTTTGGGGTATATCTGATTGGAGATTTTAGATGTTTACATCTTTCCCCAGATTTATAATAGTTTCAGTGATTTTAAAAAATATAAGCGTTCTGTGAATTTTCTCTCTCTCCTCCATCTGAAATTCCTACATTGGAAAAATTTGCTTTCTTAATAGTGTTCCATATAGTTTTTAAGTTTTTACAATTTTACTCTTTTTCTCTTTTGACTAAATGATTTCACATGATTTTGAATTCATTTATTGTTTCTTCTGCTTGTTCAAGTCTGCTGTCAGAGCATGATATTACAATTTTTAGTTAAATCATTGTATTTTTCAACTCCACAATTTCTGCTTATGTTTTCTATCTCTATTGATCTTCTAGTTTGTTCTTTTATTGTTTTTATGATTTTGTTAAATTGTTTACTTGTGCTGCCATGTAGATTGTTGAGCTTCTTTGGAAAAATTATTCTAAATTTTTTGTCAAGCAATTCATGGATCTGTATCTTTCTGGTCCATAACTGAAATTTATTTTATGCTTTCACCAGTGTCATGTTTTCCTTGTTCTTTATGATCCTTATAGTCTTGCATAAGTGTCTGTACATTTAAAGAAGCAGTAACCTCTTATAGACTTTATGAACAAGCTTCAGTGAAAGACTTGGCCAGACACAGTGGCTCACACCTATAATCTCAGTAGTTTGAGAGGACAAGATAAGAGGATTGCGTGAGCACAAAATTTTGAGACAAACCACAGCAACACAGTGAAACCTCTTCTCTTCAGAAAAAATTAGCTGGGCACGGTTGCATGCACTTTTAGTCCAAGCTATCCAGGAGACTGAGGTGGGAGTATCTCTTGAGCCTGGGAGGTCAAGGCTGCAGTAAGCTGTGATCATGCCACTGCATTCTAGACTGAATGACAAAGCAAGACCCTATCTCAAATTTTTCTTTTTTTTTTTTCAAAAAGAGAGGACTTTTAACTGCAAGAGGGAGGGGGACAATGGAGCATGCTGTGACACTAATTCTAGTGTGGAGAAGTGTAGAAGCTCCACAACAGAAGGAACTTGGTGTCTCAATAGCTTATGAAGCTGATGTTTGTGGCATTGACAGTTGTGTGATCTTTGGTGGCAAGAGCTTTGATAGTTCTACAGTGGCTTCAAGGGCTGTTGGTGTCCTTAGCAGTGCTTCCAGGTTCACTGCTAAGTGCCTGGGGCAGGCATCTGTAGGGCTATAGCTAGTGTTATGCATGCACTTGGCTGCAGGGACTGGCTACAGGTATGTGCATGACATCAGAGCCCAGTTGTACATATGTTTATGGTGGCATGGCTAAGACCACGGGCAGAAGCCAGGTCCAACCCCAGGCACATACATGGCATTGGAGGTCAGCAGTCTGTATGCATATAGCTGTAGATATCAGAGCTGCTGGCATGCATGTGCACAATTGTAAAGGACAGCTACAGGCCAACAAAAGTGTCAAGCTAGCCTTGTGTACATGCACAGCTGTGGGATCTGATGTGACAGTATGCACATGCATGGTTGCAAGCATGGTCTTTAGGGCAAGTACCAAATGGTCTACTGGCTGTTTGTGTGCTGATATGGTTTGGCTTTGTCCACACCCAAATCTCATCTTGAATTGCAATGCCCCAAATTCCTACATGTCATGGGAGGAACCCAGTGGGAGGTAATTGGATTATTGGGGTGGGTCTTTTTGGCGTTGTTCTCGTGACAGTGAATAAGTCTCATGAGATCTGATGATTTTAAAAAGGGGAGTTCCCCTGCACAAACTCTCTTCTCTTATCTGCCACCAAGTGAGACATGATTTTCACCTTCTGCCATTATCATGAGGCCTTCCCATCTATGTGGAGCTATAAGTCCAATAAATCTCTTTCTTTTGTAAATTGCCCAGTCTTGGGTATGTCTGCGTCAGCAGCATGAAAACAAACTAATACATGTGCGCAGCTGTGGGGGCCGGAGTGACAATGAGAATGTGTGCAGCTGTAAGGACCAGCTGTGGGCATGTGTAGGGTGGTGAGGTTGGTTATGAGGGTCAGGTGACTACAGGCATGTGCACAGCTGCAGGGACCAAAGCTGGCAGTGTTTGTAAGCCCAGCCTCAGGGGTGAGCTTCAGGCACATAAATGGTAGTAGAAAACAGGACTTATGATGACGGGAGCCAGAAACTGTTTGTAGGCATGCATGCGGTACCTGCACTGTGTCCCTGAGCCAGAGCACTCATGGTGGCAGCAGCTGGGGTGGATTCAGGGAGGCTAGAAGCATAGTAGCGGTGACTCAAATTGCTGGAGGGTACAAAGGCAAACAATCGTAGAGCCATGAGTGGCAAAAGCTGCAATGGGTCTACTATTGCTGTTCTGACTGTTGATTTCTTTGATGGTAAATATGCTGGGGTTCTCTATAGAGAAAGCATCTGGGATCCAAAACAGTGAACACTGCTGGGTTGTCAGTAGTCAGCAATTAAAGGTGCCGGAGTGCCTGGCAGCTTTGACAGCTATTGAGGTGTTCAATAGAAGAGAAAGTTATTCAAGTCTTGCGCAGAGCAAGGCCCTGGGACCATGCTGGCTACTGCCATGTAGTTGATACTGATAGCCTTTGTCCTTTTTTCTGAAGTCATCTCCAGATGTCTCAGCTATGCCAGTCTCCTTAGAAATCTGGGCAAGGTGAAAATGAAGCTGGTCATTCAGGCAGTGGCCCGAAAGATTGGAAAAGCTGCTTGTTCACTCTGCTCTCTTTTCCACTGCAAAAGGAACTTGAAGGCCTAGGAATTCTCTCTTCATGCTGTGCAGTGCTGACCTGGTGGGTAGGATGATACAGGTAAAATAAAACTGTTCCTTCTACACTTCTGTGCATTTTTTTTTTTCACTTTATTGTTAAAACATCTAAAGTGGGCTCTCGAGCTCTTCCAGGGTTATTTTCATTTATGGATTGCTGTCCAATTGTTCTTTTGGGATAAATGAAGTCTGGGAACTCCTACTCCGCCCTCTTGTTATGTCATCTCCATTGAGTTCTTGATTTAAAGTATTTTTTGCTTCTAAAATATACATTTGGTTATGTAGCATAAATTCTAGTTTACTGAAGAAAATCTTAAACTAATTGCTCATTTCCTTAAAGATAATAAACAGTAATTTTAAATTAAGTGAATTTATAGATATTTTGGAACCTAAGATAAAATTCTCTTTCTCTAAAGCAGATTTATGTTTGCTTTCTGGCAGTCATCTAAGGGCTCTAGAGGTATTGAATCAACTTAATGCAATTACAAATTTAAATAGATTTAAAACTCAGGTTCACTTTCTGCAAGCTAGTTCATTTCCAGCTCACCCTCACTTTCAGAATATAAATTTTTAGAGTTAAAACACAAATTTTGTGAATGTGAATGTGTGTGTAGAAGCAGGTAGGAGGGAAGAGTGGATAGAAGTTATTAGGACTTTCTCTGTTTGGTAATCTCCTACATCCATGTTATTTTTGAAAGCTCTGCTCAGCTCTTCTGTTTTCTTTTGATTCTTCAGGAATCTGAAATGTGTGTAGTAAAAAGTGCCCCCGAATTCAAATATTATATCTCTAAGTTTCATCTTCTTCTGAATCCTGATTAGTATTTCATCATTGCGCTATAAAGCTATCCAAACTTGTCAGAAGACTTTTAAATTATTGCTCTACTTTTTTAAAGTTTCTCTTACAACTACTTAATTTGATGTTAGCAAAAGTCCCAAATTAGACTTAAATGCCAAATCTATGATAATAAATTGAATAACTATGAAGATTATTATTTATAATTATAATAGCATTATCTTTGGGATACTATAAAAGTTTAGATAAGACTGCACCATAAACTATATTTAAATGTACTAATTTTCACCTGCATCGTAAATTTTCAGAAGGATTTCTCACAGAGCAGAAAGAAGGTGGCTTGGAACAAGTTGAATAGATAAGGCTCCCTTGATTCGGTAAGAACATCTTTTCCTTTACATGTACATACAAGTTCCTTTCAAGAAAGGGGTTTTTTTGTTTTGTTTTGTTTTTGTTTTTGCTTAAAAATATAAAAATCAGTGGCATTTTTTGAGCTGTTAACAATCTTTAAGATGCATAACGACAGAAAAAATTTTAAAATATATTTTACCATTATTATGCTAACGTATAACATAGTCCCTGGAATGTTTAATTAGCAAATTCATATTTATTTAATAAATAAATGGATTATTCAGAAAGCTAGAAGACACATATTATGGTAACCACAAAAATAAAATTGAAATAATTTGTGATATTTAATTTAAACAACTTTTTTGTTTTTATTAAAATTTTATTAAAATTTTAAAGTTATTTCTATAAGCTTTGTTAGTATTTAACTTATATGACTAAGACTTATCATCTAAAAATATATAGTTGAATGTTTTTAGTATATTTACAGTTATACAGCTATCATCATATTCTAATTTGAGGACATTTCACCATCCTAGAAACAGATCTTATACCCCTTAGCGGCCAGTTCCCATGTCCTACCATCACCACTTATCCCTTGCCTCAACCCTAGGTAACCATGAACTGACTTTTTTTGTCAACCTAGATTTGCTTGTTCTAGGCATTTTATATAAGTGGATTCATATAATATATAGCCTTCTGTGACTTCCTTCTTCCATTTTGTGTAATACCTTTGAAGTTCATTCATGTTGTAGCATATATAGGGCTCATTTCTTTTTTATTGCCGGATAATTTTCCATTTTATAGATATATCACATTTTGTTTACTCATTCATCAGTTGATGGAAATTTGAGAAATGTAAATTACAACTACAATTTGATACTTGTTCAGACCCCTCAAAATGGTTTAAGGAAAAAAAATCAGACGTTCACAAGTTTTGATGAAGACATGGATAAATTGGAAACCTTATACATTGCAGATTAGAAAATAAAGGTATAGATGCTTTGAAAAACAGTTTGGCAGTTCCTCTAAATGTTAAATATAGAGTTGTCATATTACCCAGCAAATACACTCCAAGGTAACATCCCACAAGAAGTAAAAACTTAAAGCAAAACTTATACACAAATATTCACTGCAGCTTCATTTATAATAGACAAAAACTTTAAACATGTATTTCATATTTTTAACATGTATACTATTTTATATTTTATAATTTTTAAAAAATACATATATTTTAACTGGTGTAACTTAGTTACTATGATTTATTTTTCAACTTTCTACTCTAAACCAATTTTGACTAGTTTATCTAATGTGGCAGTGTTGGGAATTTTTTTCTCCCAGTATAAACCTAGCACACATAACCGTCATTCATTTGTTGGTAAATCACAAACATTTCCTGGGTATCTACCAGAACTCTAGCAGTTACATAGTATTTTTCAAAACTCTAAGAACACATTAAGTCTTCAATCAGAGTGTCAGGCACCAAGTGGACATTTAAAAACTTTTATTGAAATCACAAATGAGTAAATACATGAATATACAGTCATATCTTTTTTTATTGTGCTGAGTTTTATTATACTTCACACATACTTCATTTTTAACAAATCAAAGTCTTGTGACAAACCTGTGTCAAGCAAATCTATTGGCACTATTTTTTTAAAAACAGCATGTGCTTACTTTTTGTCTCTGTGTCATCTTTTGGTAACCTTTGCGATATTTCAAACCTTTTCATTATTTTTATATCCAATATGGTGATTGGTAAGAGATATAAAAGTACTTTGATACTACTATTATAATTGTTTTGGGGTGCCACAATCCATACCCATATAAGACAGTGATATGGTTTGGCTGTGTCCTCTTCCAAATCTCATCTTGAACTGTAGTTCCCATAATCCCCATGTGTCATGGGAGGTACCTAGTGGGCGGTAATAGAATCGTGGGGTTGGTTACCCCTGTGCTATTCACATGATAGTGAGTGAGAGTTTTCAGGAGATCTGATGGTTTTATAAGGATCTTTTCCCTCTCTTCACTCTGCACTTCTCCTTCCTGCCGCCATGTGAAGAAGAATGTGTTTGCTTCCCCGTCCACCGTGATTGTAAGTTTCCTGAGGCCTCTACAAGCCATGCTGACCAGTGAGTCAATTAAACCTCTTTCCTTTATAAGTTACCCAGTCTCAGGTATGTCTTTACTAGCAGCATGAGAACACATTAATACAGTAAATTGCTACCAGGTAGTGGGGCACTGCTGTAAATATACCTGAAAATGTAGAAGCAATTTTGGAACTGGGTAACAGGCAGAGGCTGGAACAGTTTGGATGACTCAGAAGAAGACAGAAAAGTGTGGGAAAGTTTGGAACTTCCTAGAGACTTGGAGGACTCAGAAGACAAGAAGATGTAAGAAAGTTTGCAACTTCCTAGAGACTTGTTGAACAGTTTTGACCAAAATGCTGATAGTGCTATGGACCATGAAATTCAAGCTGAGGTGGTCTCCGATGGAGATGAGGAACTTGCTGGGAACTAGAGCAAAGGTGACATTTATTATGCTTTAGCAAAGAGACTGGTGGCATTTTGCCCCTACCTTAGAGAACTGTAGAACCTTGAACTTGAGAGAGATGATATAGGGTATCTAGTGGAAGATATTTCTAAGTGTCAAGGCATTCAAGAGGAAACAGAGCATAAAAGTTTGGAAGATTTGCAAACTGGTGATGCAATAACAAAGAAAAACACATTTTCTGAGATGAAATTCAAGCCTGCTGCAGAAAATCACATAAGTAAAAAGAAGTCAAATATTAATCACCAAGACAATGAGGAAAATGTCTTCATAGCATATCAGAGGCCTTTGCAGCAGCCCCTCCCTTGACAAGCCTAGAGGCCTAGGAGGAATAAATTGTTTCATGGGCTGGGCCCAGGGTGCCCCTGTTGTTTGTGGCCTAGGGACTTGATGCCCTGTGTCCCAGCCACTCCAGCCATGGCTAATAGGGACCAAGGTATAGTTGTGGCCATGGCTTCATAGGGTGGAAGCCCCAAGCCTTGGCAGCTTCCATGTGATGTACAAGAATTGAGATTTAGAAACCTCTACCTAGATTTCAGAGGATGTATGGAAACACCTAAAAGTCCAGGGAGAGGTATGCTGCAGGGACAGAGCCCTCATGAATAACTTCTGTTAGGGCAGTGCAGAAGGGAAATATAGGGTTGGAGCCCCCAAATAGAGTCTCCATTGGGACACTGCCTAGTAGAGCTGTGAGGAGAGGGCCACTCTCCTCCAAAGCTCAGAATGGTAGATCCATCAGTAACTTTCACTGTGTGCCTGGAAAAGCCACAGACACTCAACACTAGCCCATGATAGCAGCTGGGAGTGGGGCTGTACCTTGCAAAATTACAAGGACAGAGCTGCCCAAGGCTGTGAAAGCCCACCTCTTGCATCAGTGTGATCTGGATGTGAGACATGGAGTCAAAGGAGATCATTTTAAAACCTTAAAGTCTAATGACTGCCCTATTGGATTTTGGACTTGCCTGGGGCCTGTAAGCCCTTGGTTTTGGCCAATTTCTCCCATTTGGAATGGATGTATTTACCCAATACTTGTACCCTCATTGTATCTATGAAGTAACTAACTTGCTCTTGACTTTACAGGGTCGTAGGTGGAAGGGACTTGCCTTGTTTCAGATGAGACTTTGGAGCTGGACTTTTGAGTTAATGCTGGAATGAGTTAAAACTTTGGGGATCGTTGGAAGGGCATGATTGTGTTTTGAGTTGTTAGGACAAGACATTTGAGAAGGGCCAGAGACAGAATGATATGGGTTGGGTGTGTCCCCACCCAAATCTCATCTTGAACTGTAGTTCTCATAATCCTCATGCATTGTGGGAGGGACCCGGTGAGGGGTAATTGAAGTATGGAGGCAGTTACCTCCATGCTGTTCTTGTGAAAGTAATTTCTCATGAGATCTGAAGGCTTCATAACGTGCTTTTGCCCTGCTTTGCTCTGGACTTCTCCTTCCTGACACCGTGTAAAGATAACATGTTTGCTTCCCCTTCTACCATGATTGTATATTTCCTGAGGCCTCTTCAGCCATGCTGAACTGTGACTCAAATAAACCTCTTTCTGTTACCCAGTCTCAGGTATGCCTTTATTAGCTGCATAAGGCTAACACAGATGGTGAACTTCATAATTTTTTTGTATGTTCTGACTGCCCTACCTATTGACTATTCCTTCATCTCTTTCCCCATCCTCAGGCCTTCCTGATTCCTGAGACACAATATACTGAAATTAGACACTACAGTGACCTCTAAGTGTTCAAGTGAATGGACGATTCTCATGTTTCTTAGTTAATATCAAAAGCTAAAAATGATTAATTTCAGTGAAGAAGGCATGTTGAAAGCCAAGACAGGTCCAAAACTAAGCCTCTTGCTCCAGAGAGTTAACAATGTTTTGAATGCATGAAAAACTCTTAAAGTAAATTAAAAATGCTTCCCTCATGAACACACAAATGATAAAGGGAAAGAGCTTTTTTGCTGATATGAAGGAAGTTTTACTGGTCTGGAGAGAAAATCAAAGTGGCCACATCATTCATAAAGCGAAAAGCAAAAAGAAGGCTGAGAAAAAAAGAGAAAGCTGCAGATGAAAAGTTCAAAGAGAAGCTGGTTAATAATGTTTAAGAAAATAAGTCATTTCCATAACATAAAAGTATTACTTTAAGCAATAAGTGATGATATAGAAGATACAAGATATCCAGAAAATGTAGCCAACATAACTGATTAAGGTGGCTACACTATAAAATTACAACAACAATCACATCATATGTTCAGTGTATAATAAACAGACTTGTATTGGAAGAAGATGCCATTGGGACATTCATAGCTTGCAAGGAGAAGCCAGTGCCTGGCTTCAAAACTTCAAAAACTGACTGACCTTTTTGTTAAGGGCTAAGACAGCTACTGACTTTAAGTTGAAGGCAATGGTCATTCACCATTCTAAAAATTATTGGGCCCTTAAGAACTATGCTAAATCTACTGTCTGTGTTCTTTAAATGCAACAACAGAGACTGGATGACCTCACATCTATTTATAGCATTTTTTACTGGATATTTTAAGCACAATATTGAAACCTACTGAAATCATTCTTATAAAGTTGACAAAATTAATCAGAGAAAAAGGGAGGAGGGAAACAAAAAACTTACCAAGTTCATGGCATATTGGGCATTAATTAGTAGGTCAACTTGCTCTCTGACTTGCTTTCTTGTAGTCGTTCATTGTTTATTGCCCTGGAATCGCATAAACCCTGTCACAAGACTATAGATCCCCTAAACTGTTCTATAGATGACAACTTGAACATTGTGAAACTTATGTTTTCCATTTGAGATATTCTTTCAGGCCTTGCATCATTATGAAACTACTGATGTCAGCTGGTCTGAAGGATCCCACCAGCAGTTGACTCACCAAAGAATGCAAAGAATTTTCATATCCTGATGATTTCCTCCCTCTTCACCTGACCAGTCAATGACCCAAATTTTACATCTCCTTGTCCACCAAAATCCCTATAAAACCTCAATCCAGAACTCCTTAGGGAGATGAATTTGGTGGTCTCCTTCTATCTCCTCAATCAGCTGCCCTCAACTCTTTCTCTGCTGCAAACTTTGCTGTCTCAGTGTATTGCTCTATTACAGTGTAGCAGCCATACAAATCTGTTTGTCCTGTAACACTACTGCTCAGCAAAATGATTCCCTTCAAAACATTATTTCATATTGACAATGCACCTGATCATCACCCAAGAGCTCTAGTTGATCTATTCAAGGAAATTAATGTCATTTTCATGCCTGCTAACACAATGTTCATTTGCATCCCAAGGATCAAGGAGAAATTTGAGTTTCGAGTCTTATTATTTAAGAAATATATATTTTTTTTTTTTTTTTTTTGAGACGGAGTCTCGCTTTGTCGCCCAGGCTGGAGTGCAGTGGCCGGATCTCAGCTCACTGCAAGCTCCGCCTCCCGGGTTTACGCCATTCTCCTGCCTCAGCCTCCCTAGTAGCTGGGACTACAGGCGCCCGCCAGGTCGCCCGGCTAGTTTTTTTTTTTGTATTTTTTTAGTAGAGATGGGGTTTCACCGTGTTAGCCAGGATGGTCTCGATCTCCTGACCTCGTGATCCGCCCGTCTCGGCCTCCCAAAGTGCTGGGATTACAGGCTTGAGCCACCGCGCCCGGCCAAGAAATATATTTTGTAAGGTTATAGCTGACATAAATAATGATTCGTCTGATGGATCTAGGCAAAATAAATTAAAAACCTTCTGAAAATGATTCATCATTCTAGATGTTATAATATTTGTGTTTAATGAGAGGAGATCAAAATATTAACAGTAACAGGAATTTGGAAGGAGTTGATTCCAGTCCTCACATATGACTTTAGGAGGTTAAAGACATCAGTGTGGAAAGTAACTGCACAGGTTCTGAAAATGGAGAATTTAAAGTGCATCCTGAAGATGTGACTGAATTGCTGCATTCTCATGATAAAACTTTATTGGATGAGGAGTTGCTTCTTATGCATGAGCAAAGAAAGTGGTTTCTTGAGGTGAAAACTGCTCCTGGTAAAAAATGCTGTGAACATTCTTGAATTAACAACAACAAAGGTTATAAAGATTATATAAACTAAGCTGATAAAGCAGCAGCAGGGTTTGAGAGGACTGACTCCAATTTTGAAAGAAATTCTACTGTGCGTAAAATCTTATCAATCAGCATCGCATGATGCAGAGAAATATTTCAGGAAAGGAAGAGTCAGTCAATGCACAAAATTCATTCTAATCTTATTCTGAGAAAATACTGCAGCCATGCTAATCTTCAGCAACAACAATGCTGTTCAGTCAGCAGCCATCAGCATCAGGGTAAGACACTCCACCAGCAAAAAGATTATGACTTGCTGAAGGTTCAGACAATCTTTAGTATGTTTTGGCAATAAAGTATTTTTAAATTAAGATATGTACATTCTTTTTTAGATATAATGCTATTGTACACTTAGATTATAGCTTAAACATAATTTTTACATACATGGGGAAACCAAAAAAATTGTGTGATTATCTTTATTTCATTTGTCTGGAACTAAACTCACAAAACCTTGTAGGTTTGTCTATACTGTCCATGTCTTCAGGATTTATAAGGGCAGCTATGGCTGGACACAGATAGTGGCTCATGCCTGTAATCCCTGTATTTTGGGGGGACAAGGCAGGTGGATCACCTGAGGTCAGGAGTTCGAGACCAGCCTGGCCAACATGATGAAAGTCCGTCTCTACTAAAAATACAAAAAGTTATCTAGGCATGGTAGTTGGTGCCTGTAATCCCAACTACTCAGGAGGCAGAGACAGGAGAATGGCTTGAACCTGGGAGGCAGAGGTTGCAGTGAGCAGAGATTGCACCTCTGCACTCCAGCCTGGGCAACAAGAGCAAAACTCAGTATCAAAAACATAGATAAAATAAAATAAAAAATAAATTAAAAGAGCGGATACAAGTACTGTAGTCTCTTCTCATCTTTTTTGCAGTTTCAGCTGCCTGTGGCCAACCATGGTTCAAAAATACTGAATGAAAAATTCCAAATACGAATATTTTAAAAGCTTTAAATTGAGCACAATTCTGAGTAGTATGATAAAGTCTTTTGCTGTCCAGCTCCTTCCTGCCTGGGATCTGAACCATCACTCCACCCAGCATATCCACAATACATAGTATGTATGTATAGGAAAATACATATCGTTTACATGACTTGGTACTTTTTGTGGTTTCAGGCATCTCGTGGGGGTTTTGAAACATATCCCACATGAATAAGGGGGAACTACTGTATGACACAAAAGAGTATGCAGAATGCTGTATAGCAGAGACATTTGAATGATCTCTTCTAAAACTGATGACATTCTTAGTAATGAATATTCTATCTCACAGTTTGAGAATCTTTTCTTGTCTTTCAGTAATTTATAACTTTATTACTTCTTTTATTCAAGTATTTTTTCTTATTTTATTATCTTATATAAATGCTCATATGCTATTGACTCAAGATGGTTAATCAAGGATTTTATCAACACAAATGTTTGTGCCTATAATTCATATTATTTTTGTCAAAATTCAACTATATTCCTTCTGTAGAGCACCTTAAAAGGATAATTTCTCTATATTATTAACCTTCTTTGATCTTCTTTTATTTTAACATAAAAGCCAGAACTGAATGTGTCTATATATGTGACATATTTTGCACAAAATATTTCAAAACTGAAGTTGGCTCAGAGTTGGCTTTATTATTAATTCAAAATGCATTTCATTCATAAGGATCACATTGTGAAAATAAGCTGCATATAATAGCTGAGCATTTTGTTCACAATTAAAGGTAATTAAGTTATTTCCAAAGGGAGCTTTCATTTCAATAGTCAATCTATAATGTGTTGCATGGAAAATAATCAGTTTATTAAATAGTTTTGCTGGCATCATAAAATTTTGAAGTGAGAACCTAATAACAATATAATTAGCAAAGTCACACTGGTTTCAAACATTTCACTATGTGCAGTAACATAATTTCTTCCAAGCAACAATTCAATGAAATATTATTAGTTTTATTTACCAATGAGGAAATCAAGGTTTAAAGAAGTTACATAATTTTTCAAGGTCACATAGGTAGTGTGTAGCAGAGTCAATACTGACATTTTTTATCACAATGTTACATTGGCTCTATTGGATGCTCCTGATGTAGTAGTCACAGAATAGATTATTTTCCAACACATACATTTATTTGATTATTCTAATATTATCATCAACTAAAAAAATAAAACTTAACCGAACTCCTGAAGGCAGGAACCACACTTTTCACCTGTTTGTAGCCTCAAATTGCAGCACAGTATTTGCATCTATTAGGTGCTCAAAACTGTTGAATGAATAGTTTCAGATACAAATCTTTTCACCTCTTTTCAATCTGGAGACTGTAGCCGACCATAAAAATTTCCTTTTATGAAGGCTCAAAATTGTGTGGAAAATAAGAATAGAGAATGAAGACTTATTTGCAAACATTTGCTCTTCTAAATTTACATGTTGTTCAATAAATTTTCAATAATTAATTGTACCTGAGGGAAAAGGTTAAGTGAGGAAGTGGCTTGTGGCTTATGAGAGCACCATTCTCAACCCTGTAATGCAACACTTTCCCTGTTACTACATTTTGTTACTTCAAATTTTCTAAGGCTAGATTTATTTTTTTCAGATTCATAAAAAATTAAGTTGCTTTTGATAGGATCCTTCAGTGCAGGTACTAAAGGTTTTAATTAGCACGGAAATTACTTTGGAAATTAAATAGTAACAATGAACCAAAGGGCTTTAAAATTAACTGGAAGCAAGTGTTTATTGCTTTTAGAGACCTTAACATCACAGCAAATGCATAGTAACTAATTGGCTATCTTAAAACTGTAATTATTGTTTTCTGCTGAAATCATCTTCATTAAAATAACCTTCAAATGAAGGTAAAATAACCAGGATATCCAATATTTTCTTTTCTAGTTTTGTTAATACTTCAAGATAATAAAAGCAATCAAACATTATTCTCTTCTCTTTTCTTTCTTCATCTAATCATTACAGTATCTTTAATATTTAGTATTTTTGCATGTCTTCATATTATTTCTACATAAGAATATTTTTTAAAAGAATGCACTGTATTTTGGATAATACTTATCATTCCATAGTGTAATTTTTCTTTCAATATCATGTTTTTGATATGTATTTATTCTGACAGACTTTATAAATCACTTACATTTTATATATGATTTGTTGTAAAATATCCACTTTATTCATCAATTTACTTGTAGTAACTAAGTTAGTTATAACTTTTGATTTTGCAAACAAGGCTCCAATGGTTATACCTATATATGTATGTTTGGGCAGATGAGTGAGGATTTTTCTAGGGTCCTGGCTCAGAAGTGAATACTAGGATCATTATATTCTAGTATTATCAACTTCCAGTTTTCTATCCAACAAATTTGTACAAATTCTGAATTCCACCAGAATTATTCAATCATATCTAAAATACTTTTATAACACACTTTATAAAGATTGCTAATCTGAAGTATGTTGAATTATTAGTCAAGATTATTTTCGTTTGCATTTTCCTAATTATTTACAGAACTGAGTGTATATTATATAAAGCTTTATGTTTTGAGTAAATTTTATTATTAATATGTTGAATTGTTTGCTTTTTTATTTGTTTGTTGACATTGGATATGTGGTAAAAACAAATTGTCTGATTCTGAGATTTGTAATTTCACTTCACTGATGGTAATATCTTGTGAAAAACAATTAAAATTAGTGTATTCAAATTAATTTTTTTCTCAGTTTAATTAGTTGTGCTTTTTCCTACCCTTTTATTAAAGGCATAATGTAGTCTTCCTTATTTTTTATTAGTTTCAAAGATTTGACCTTCTTATTTAAGATTACTAGTTTCTATTTGCATAAGGAAAATATCTAAAGTAATTTTTTCATAAAAAGTCTCCATTGTATTAGTATCACATTCTAAATAGCGCATTATATCTTTACTAACTTGAAAGAACTCTTTTTGAGGTGTTCATTTGTTCATGCTATGTAGTAAATTTTACTTGAAAATATTTAGAGATAATCATGTTGTTTTAGTTTCACATACAAATCTTCTGTCTCAATTTCATAAGAGGACAAGTGTCTTTAATCTGTTTTTTTTCTAAAAGTTCTCTCTCCAAGTCATATTTTTCCTTATTGTAATTGCCAGGGCCTCTCAAATAATGTGTAAAATAGCAGTGATACAAAGCGTTCACACTTATTTATATGTTTGGTGAGAAAGCCTGTAAAGTGTCAGCATCAAGTATTATAACTGACCTGCTTTTGATAGATACCTTTTCTCAGGTTAAGCAATCGTCCTTTATAATTAATTTCTTAAGATATATTTTTGCTGGAATTTATGCTTTATAAGAGCAAGATTTTTTTTTTAAATTTATCATCATATCCCCAGTTCCTGAAATTGTAACTGCCTGATACATAGTAAGTCTCAAATATGTAGATGTTGAATGATTGACTAAATACCCTTTCAATTTTTGTTAATGTGGTTTTTTTTCTACCTGTGAAAATTACCTCTTTTTTTTTGTTGTTCTTTCATCTATTAAAGCTGCCTTTTTTATTAAGAAATGTTCTGTTTTCTCTGGATGAACCACCTCCAACAAAAATTCCAAAAATAAGCACACTGCTGGTAAGTGTGTGTGTGTGTGTGTGTGTATTTTATTTAGCATTTTTTAATTTGAGCATTTTACTAGATTGGTCTATATTATATTTTCTTATTTTGTCCATGCCTGTTTTGGGTTGTAAAAATTTATACTAGCCTAAAAAGTGAATCATGTTGTAGTTTATAGAGTTTTTACAAGATTAGAATTATCTCTTTCATAAGATAGAGCAGATACTGTTAACGTCTCACTAGTAAGTATTCTCCCCTTATTTATCTGCCGTAGATAGCTATCTAGACATATGATCACTCAGTAAAGACAGTATTTCCTAGTCTCTCTTGCAGCTAGGTCTGGCCATGTACCTAAAATTTGTCTAGTGGAATATAAGCAGAAGTAGCCTCTTGTGGCATCTGTCTTTAAATAGGGACTGCAGGCCCTCTTCTACTACCATTTTCTTCATTCTGTTGCTTTGAATATGGATGTGATGGCTACAGTTCCATCTTTAATCATGAAGGGTTCATGATGACTGAACATTGCCATAGCAGGCCCGGACAGCGTACTTCTGGAATTTTATGTGAGCTTTTATCTTGCTTAAGGTAGTATGCTTTGGGAATTGTTTTCCTGCTATCAAACATATTTCTTAACTAACCAGGACACGTGTGACAAAACCTAGAATGCATTCATGCATTGCATACATACAAAATAGTATTGGCTTAGTAGTCAAATATTAAGTATCAAGAATTAAGTACAAAAGGCCAGGAAGTTGAACATCCTTGTTAAGCAAAAATAGAGGTTTTCACAAAAGAAGAAGAATCCTGAAATTAAGAGCCTTTATCTATGGCAGCTGTCACATCTAATACTTCTATACCAGAAAGAGAGAAGTAGTACATTATTCTCTAATGTAAACACATCTTCCTTAGGGTGAGATACGAAAGTTGTCTCTGGGTTTATCATTATAGAATGGAAGCAAATACTATGTCTTGTACTCAATAGGAGTCATACTGAGGACTTTGGGAAAATCTCTACTATTTGATTGCATTGGAAGTCCACTGCTAATAGGAAAATAATTGTTCAAGATTATTTCATTATTACTGAAAATAATTAAGTCTAGTTATAATGCAAAACATGTTGTTTGCATTTATCTCGCAAAGCAAACTAGAGTATTATTTCTATGTATTTGGATTAATTTTACTGTCTTGTAGATGTATCCAGTCTGATAAATGAATTAGAAAGAGAATATAAGAATATAACCAACCTCTAATAAGATGTATATGCTAACTGATTTTTTTTACATTATAAACATCTTGAGTGATAGGACAATGTTGTACCTGAACTAGCAGTATGAGTACAGTGAAAGAAACAGGAATCACTTTAGGTATTTTGAATAAGAAGGACTTCTATGTAGATAACTAAATACTAATGTGTCCGGAATTAATGGGTTCTTGGTCTCACTGACTTCAAGAATGAAGCCGCGGACCCTCCCGGTGAGTGTTACAGTTCTTAAAAATGGTGTGTCTGGAGTTTGTTCCCTCAGACGTTCAGATATGTCTGGAGCTTCTTCCTTCTGGTGGGTTCGTGGTCTGGCTGTCAGGAGTGAAGCTGCAGACTTTCGCGGTGAGTATTACAGCTCATAATGGCAGCGTGGACCCAAAGAGTGAGCAGCAGCAAGATTCATTGCAAAGAGCCAAAGAAAACACCTTCCACAGTGTGGAAGCGGACCCCAGTGGCCTGCCACTGCTGGCTCCAGCAACCTGCTCTTATTCCTGCTTATCTGGCCCCACCCACATCCTGCTGATTGGTCCATTTTACAGAGAGCTGATTGGTCCACTTTAAAGAGAGCTGATTGGTCCGTTTTGACAGAGTGCTGATTGGTGCATTTACCATCCTTGAGCTAGACACAGAGTCACAGAGTGCTAGTTATCTAGATAAAGAGTTAGCTAGATACAGAGTACCAATTGGTGCATTTACAAAGCTTGGGCTAAACACAGAGTGCTGATTGGTGCATTTCTAATCCTTAAGCTAGACATACAGTCATGGAGTGCTAGTCCTCCAAGTCTCCACTAGGTTGGCTAGATACAGAGTGCCAATTGGTGTATTCACAAACCTTGAGCTAGACAGAGAGTGCTGATTGGTGTATTTACAAACCCTGAGCTAGACACAGAGTGCTGATTGGTGCACATACGATCCTCCAGCTAGATATAAAAGTTCTCCAAGTCCCCATCCAGTTCAGGAGCCCAGCTGGCTTCACTCACTGGATCCTGCACCAGGGCTGCAGGCAGAGCTGCCAGGCCAGTCCCCAGCCTGCACTCTTCAACCCTTGCGCTGTCCATGGGACGGAGCGCCATGGAAGAGAGGGCGGCTCCCAGTGGGGAAGCTCAGGCGGAGCAGGAGCCCACCACAGTGGGAGGAGCTCAGATATGGCTGGCTGCAGGTCCCGAGCCCCACCCTGTGGGGAGGCAGCTAGGGCCCAGCAAGAATTTGAGTGCAGCACCAGCGGACCAGCACTGCTGGAGGACCCCGCACAACCTCTGCAGCTGCTGGCCTGGGTGCTAAGTCCCTCATTGCCCTGGGCCTGTGGTCCTGGCTGGTTGCTCCGTGTGCGGAGCTCGCAGAGCCCGCGCCTGCGGGAACTCGCAGTGGCCCGCGCCATGCCTCTCCCTCCACACCTCCTGGCAAGAAGAGGGAGGATGCTCCTGCCGCAGCCAGCCCAGAGAGGGGCTGCCACAGTGCAGTGGCAGGCTGAAGGGCTCCTTAAGCGCCACCAGAGTGGACTCCGAGGCCAGAGGCTGAGGAGGCGCTGAGAGTGAGGGCTGCTAGCACATTGTAACCTCTCACTAACAAAATTGTTGAAATGTCTTAGGAGCAGCCAAAACTGTAAGTCTAGAATAATTACTCGAAAAATTAAAACAACGAAGTCACTAGTAATCTACTACCCATGAAATTGCAACACAAGTCTTGAGTATAAGAACGTATATCTTTATATGTATTCACAAACATAGAATCAAGAATCCTTCATTCTTCTGCTGCCACAATTGTTTCTCGGCGTCCATTTTTGAGACAAAACTCCGTAGGAAAAATTTCATCAGCAAGCTTGCCAGCAGGAAATAAGTTAATAAAGGAATGTGGAGACCAAAGCAAGTCCATCTTGGATGCTGTTCCTCCATATTGACTTCTGACTAACCCCAGTTCCAGGAAAAGCCCTAAGATTTCCAGTTTATCTATTGTTCCTTGTGTAAGAGCACATACTTACCATAAATAAGAGCCTTAGGTTAAAACAGCCTTGATGTTATTGTACTTCAATTGTCCTTCAAATCCCTTCGGAACCACCCCTCTACTATCGTATATAAGCTCTGGGTCAAGGGGGTAATGGTGCAGGGATACATCATCTTGTCTCACCCCTGCCTGAGACACAGACATGGCTTCTGTTCCTAAGTCTTTATTAAATGTTAACTTTTGAGAAACTGGATTTGTCTTTGGCCTCTCAGCTTCTTCAGATGGGATATGTTTACATAGGTGTGCCCACTTTGAAACAAGGGTAGAAGATGGCTTCTATTGCATTTCTAATTTCAAATCACATATGAGTTTATCTACCAGGCACACATTAGTTTTCACCTAGAATCCTAGCAAGATGGAGTTTGGTATCCAGTTTTTAATATATTAGCCTTTCCAATATGTGAGGAAATATTAGAAAATGATTGGAAAGAAGATCTCTAAGAATGTGATTTCTTATTTATTAGAATGAAATAATCAGAAGCACAGGAATTTTTCCTGTTTTATTCATTATTTAGCCTCAGTCTCAAGATCACTTACTGGCTGATAGCAGATACTCAATGAATATTTTTTGTATTAGATATTATTTTGTTGAGTACTAGATATGAATGAATTATTTGGTACATACTGAATAGTTAGTATTTATGTTGCTTGCTTTTTTACCAGATTATGGCTATTTTCCTACAATCCATAGAAAACACATGCATACACATACTTGTAAAACTAACGTGAAAAATATCGTTACATTGCCTATATTTGCTATTTTGCATTTTAATTTAATATCTGTGAAGTTTTAAGACTAATTTCTCATATCCCTTATGTCCCCAATCCTTTTATCCATTCTTTCCTTTCCAATGATGGAATGCCCCTCAAATCTTTAATATGACCTCTTCACTACTAAATTATTCTCTAAGAATTCGTCTCTCCTAAATTCCTCTGATGTCTAGTGACAACTTACTTTCATTCCTCATACGTACTATATACAACATACCTCTCTCATAATGCATTGCTGCTCTATACCGCCTTATAATCTGAGATCTTCACTGATGCTCCCACCTTCAGCTTATCACTGGGTCTTGAGATTTCATTAAAGTAACACCAATCAGCCGTTTTATACTCTACAAGCAGTTACTGTGTGGTTGTGGCCTCCTGCTATCCCAGTAGAAGCTGACATCACATTAAGGAAAGACTTTCCAGTCCAAAGTCTATTTATCTGTTAAATATACCATACAATAAATGTTATAGTGGGCTTTTTTATCCCACGTGGTAATATTAGATTCAATAACTTCTTTGCTGTTTTGAAGCAGTTGTTCTAGACGTCCAAGTGCTCCAGGAAGTTCAAAAGAAGCAACAAAGTCATATTTGCATTTACTAATACCAGGGACCATCTATATATGCTCTTAAATATTGAAATATATATTATCAAACAGGAATTTTATTAGGAGGCATGCTCTTTGGAAAACAAGAATGCAACAGAAAAAAGAAGGCAGACCTGGGCAGATGGAAAAGTTGGTCTGCAATGCAGTCTTGCCAAAGGACTCACACAATCTCTTGGGAAACTCTGAAGACAGAATAATCCTGTAGCATTGTTCTGCTTTGCATAGAAGCACAAATATAAACGCATTTCACATTCTTTATTTGTTTGGGTATAGTTTTCTACAGCACCATATTGCATCTTTGTTGATGTAGATAATAACATATTTGAGTTGCACCCCTGACCAGTTTTCATTTAAGGATGTGTAGTGGATACTGGAATATGTCACCTAAACCTCTATTCAAAACAAAAATACTTAATTTTCCAATTGCTGGGACTCCCAGTAGACATCGTTCAGTTTTCAGTTATATTTATATATTACCCTTGAGTAGACAGAGTTGCCTCACCCACCTTCCCTGGACAGCTTACCTCTAGTGAGGTAAGCTATTGAGTGCTTCGTGAGATATGTAAAGACCTGCCTCCCTTGTTCCAGTGTAGGACCCTTCTGAAAAGCCATCCCAGTTTCAGAGCTCTCTGTTAGGTCATTTGAGATGGTTGTAAAGATAAAGTGCAGTGCAGCCTGACTTATTTTTCTCCTCAGTTACTCTCTTTATCCCCTGTACACAGGTGTTTACCCAAAGATAAACATTTTCCTAGTAAATATTTTGCATAATAACATCTGTCTCCAAGTTTGTCTTCCAAATAATTTAACCTGTGAAAGATTAGAATGTTTTCAGACTGGATAAGCTCCTAGGATTTTGCATGTCCTGCCAAATAGAAAAAGTTAATAAATAATTTTGTAAAACAAATTCATGCCATTAAAATAGAAGTTGAAAGCAAGATACTATGATGAAGTCCTAAACAAATCATTGATACTAAAATTGTCATCAGAATTCAGAGAAGGAGGAAATAATTGAAGGCTGTCAGAGTCAGGGAAACATTTACGGAAGAGAAATATTGAGCTCAGCCTTGATAAGTGGACAGGATTTTGATAGATGAAAGGAATGAAGAGCATTCCAAGCAAGGTGAACGTTGCTGAAATGAGCATTGAGCCTAGTGAGTTTCTGGTATTCATTATCTATCAATATCAGAGTGACTTGGTGGTACTTGGAAAGGTGGCAATCAAATAGCTCTTATTCAGTTGTTCTAAAGTAGACTTTTATGATTTTTTTTCCCTGAAAAGCCCTTAAGTTGATTGTGTCTCTTATCACAGTTTCTATGAAATCTTTAGATTTAATGAGCTTATTACTGGTTTAAGTAAGCTGCCACTAGAGAGCTGTCAACCTAAAATAATCTCACATGTTCTCATTTGAAGAACCCTCCCAGGAAATGGATGATCAAGGAAATGATTACTCTTAAAATAAAAGTGATTTTTTTGAGATTCTAAAGAGACGGCGAGTCCATAGTCCTTTTTCATGTCATTTTCTCAGACCAGATCATGTCTTTATCAATTAAGGCATAGCTAAATATATTCATACTGACATTAAAATAGGAATAACACATAGAATCAGTTTTGACATAGTGTTCATACATCAAGATTGGGTATCTTAGGGAGACGACGTTTCTAAATGATAATTAGTGAAGATGCGTCCTATCTTCAGGTACGGGAAGAGATCTAAAGGGGCAACTTAATATTTGACATCTTTATTTTTATGCATGCTTTCCCACAACTTAAACAGTCATTTCAGATTTACAAAGCAATAGGCACAATGTTTAGCTATTTTTTAGTTCAGAATATATATGAAAATAGGGAAACTTTTGATCAATAAAGTGGTTCCCTGTAGTAGACATTTGTAAAAAAACATAGAGAGAGAGAGGTTGCTGTGAATAAGATAAGACTTTTTTATATAATTCTTTAAAACTCAGGTCAGTTACTCAGTTTTTCCCTTGAGAAGATAGCTAAAACAGGGCAGCCACAATACAGTTAAGTCATGGTCCCAAACCACTTATTACTACTGCATCCATTACCAGCCAGATATGTTAAAGGAATTAAGAGAATCTTATCCCAATAATACAAGGAAAATAATGGCAATGTTTACCACTACATTCCCTTTGTTCAATTCCATTGAATTAAATTGGTTCCTGCCTTTTCTATCTGCCTTGTTGAGGTCATGTGGGTGAGCTAAGTAACTCTTAGGTTAGATTACTTTGTATCATTTAATTTATCTAGCTAACTTAGACAATTTCAGGATCACTGTGTAGTCATGTGATATGGTTTGACTCCATCCCCACCCAAAATCTCATCTTAAATTGTAATCCCCACGTATCAATGGTGGGATCAGGAGGAGGTAATTCAATCATGGGGGCAGTTCCTTCCGTGCTATCTTTGTGATAGTGAGCGAATATCATGAGATCCGATGGTTTTATAACGGTCTGGCATTTCCCCTGTTTGCACTCACTTCGTTCTGCCACCCTGTAAAGAGGTACCTGCCTCTTCTTTGCCAACTGCCACGATTGTAAGTTTCCTGAGGCCTCCCCAGCCATGCGGAATTGTGAGTTAATTAAACCTCTTTCCTTTATGAATTACTCAGCCTTGGGTATTTCTAGATAGTAGTGTGAGAACAGACTAATACACAATGTTTGTCAAAACAGATAAATCCAATTACCAGCTGCTGTATATAGAAAGTTTAAGTCAACTGAACTGAATGAAATACAATAAAAGTGATAAGTAATCACATTGTGATTACTTAATCACAGTTGTGATTACAACAAAAACAAAATATGCATTACTGTACTTCTGTGAAAGCACATTGAAAATTTTCTTCAAATGCATAATTATTTAAGACTAACACCATGCTATTTTTTATTTTTTATTTTTTTTATTTTTTAAAATTTATTTATTATTATTATTATACTTTAAGTTCTAGGGTACATGTGCATAATGTGCAGGTTTGTTACATATGTATACTTGTGCCATGTTGGTGTGCTGCAACCATCAACTCGTCAGTACCCATCAACTCGTCATTTACATCAGGTATAACTCCCAATGCAATCCCTCCCCCCTCCCCTCTCCCCATGATAGGCCCCGGTGTGTGATGTTCCCCTTCCCGAGTCCAAGTGATCTCATTGTTCAGTTCCCACCTGTGAGTGAGAACATGCGGTGTTTGGTTTTCTGTTCTTGTGATAGTTTGCTAAGAATGATGGTTTCCAGCTGCATCCATGTCCCTACAAAGGACACAAACTCATCCTTTTTGATGGCTGCATAGTATTCCATGGTGTATATGTGCCACATTTTCTCAATCCAGTCTGTCACTGATGGACATTTGGGTTGATTCCAAGTCTTTGCTATTGTGAATAGTGCCGCAATAAACATACGTGTGCATGTGTCTTTAGAGCAGCATGATTTATAATCCTTTGGGTATATACCCAGTAATGGGATGGCTGGGTCATATGGTACTTCTAGTTCTAGATCCTTGAGGAATCGCCATACTGTTTTCCATAATGGTTGAACTACTTTACAATCCCACCAACAGTGTAAAAGTGTTCCTGTTTCTCCACATCCTCTCCAGCACCTGTTGTTTCCTGACTTTTTAATGATCGCCATTCTAACTGGTGTGAGATGGTATCTCATTGTGGTTTTGATTTGCATTTCTCTGATGGCCAGTGATGATGAGCATTTTTTCATGTGTCTGTTGGCTGTATGAATGTCTTCTTTTGAGAAATGTCTGTTCATATCCTTTGCCCACTTTTTCATGGGGTTGTTTATTTTTTTCTTGTAAATTTGTTTGAGTTCTTTGTAGGTTCTGGATATTAGCCCTTTGTCAGATGAGTAGATTGCAAAAATGTTCTCCCATTCTGTAGGTTGCCTGTTCACTCTGATGGTAGTTTCTTTTGCTGTGCAGAAGCTCTTTAGTTTAGTGAGATCCCATTTGTCAATTTTGGCTTTTGCTGCCGTTGCTTTTGGTGTTTTAGACATGAAGTCTTTGCCCATGCCTATGTCCTGAATGGTACTACCTAGGTTTTCTTCTAGGGTTTTTATGGTATTAGGTCTAACATTTAAGTCTCTAATCCATCTTGAATTAATTTTCGTATAAGGAGTAAGGAAAGGATCCAGTTTCAGCTTTCTACTTATGGCTAGCCAGTTTTCCCAGCACCATTTATTTTTTTATTTTTTATTTTTTATTTTTTTTTTTTGAGATGGAGTCTTGCTCATCGCCCAGGCTGGAGTGCAGTGGCGCGATCTCGGCTCACTGCAAGCTCCGCCTCCCGGGTTCCCGCCATTCTCCTGCCTCAGCCTCCCGAGTAGCTGGGACTACAGGCGCCCGCCACCACGCCCGGCTAGTTTTTTGTATTTTTAGTAGAGATGGGGTTTCACTGTGTTAGCCAGGATGGTCTGGATCTCCTGACCTCGTGATCCGCCCACCTCGGCCTCCCAAAGTGCTGGGATTACAGGCTTGAGCCACCGTGCCCGGCCGAAACATTTTTTTTTTTTTTTTTGAGACGGAGTCTCGCTCTATCGCCCAGGCTGGAGTGCAGTGGCAGGATCTCAGCTCACTGCAAGCTCCGCCTCCCGGGTTTACGCCATTCTCCGGCCTCAGCCTCCCGAGTAGCTGGGACTACAGGCGCCCGCCACCTCGCCCGGCTACTTTTTTTGTATTTTTTTTTTTTTAGTAGAGACGGAGTTTCACCCTGTTAGCCAGGATGGTCTTGATCTCCCGACCTCGTGATCCGCCCGTCTCGGCCTCCCAAAGTGCTGGGATTACAGGCTTGAGCCACCGCGCCTGGCCCCCAGCACCATTTATTAAACAGGGTATCCTTTCCCCATTTCTTGTTTCTCTCAGGTTTGTCAAAGATCAGATGGCTGTAGATGTGTGGTATTATTTCTGAGGACTCTGTTCTGTTCCATTGATCTATATCTCTGTTTTGGTACCAGTACCATGCTGTTTTGGTTACTGTAGCCTTGTATAGATATAAGTCAGGTAGCGTGATGCCTCCAGCTTTGTTCTTTTGACTTAGGATTGTCTTGGCAATGCGGGCTCTTTTTTGGTTCCATATGAACTTTAAAGCAGTTTTTTCCAATTCTGTGAAGAAACTCATTGGTAGCTTGATGGGGATGGCATTGAATCTATAAATAACCTTGGGCAGTATGGCTATTTTCACGATATTGATTCTTCCTATCCATGAGCATGGTATGTTCTTCCATTTGTTTGTGTCCTCTTTTATTTCACTGAGCAGTGGTTAGCAGTTCTCCTTGAAGAGGTCCTTTACATCCCTTGTAAGTTGGATTCCTAGGTATTTTATTCTCTTTGAAGCAATTGTGAATGGAAGTTCATTCATGATTTGGCTCTCTGTTTGTCTGTTACTGGTGTATAAGAATGCTTGTGATTTTTGCACATTAATTTTGTATCCTGAGACTTTGCTGAAATTGCTTATCAGCTTAAGGAGATTTTGGGCTGAGACAATGGGGTTTTCTAAATATACAATTATGTAACTTTTAAGAAGTAAATGTGGTGAGCACATTGTATCTTAACACAAACAACATAAATATAATGGTGATGGTGATGAAATTAGTTTTTACCCTGAAAACCTCTGAGATCCATCTTGAACTGTCAAGTTTGTTCTTGAATATGAAAACATTATAAAACAAAACCTAACATGTGAAAAAAAAGTTAATGTGGGAAAATGGAAGGAATTATAAAACCAATAGCTAGCACCAACTTCAACTGGCTCTCTTATTATTTACAGTAACACTATGAGATAAGTACTCTTATTATTTCCTTTTCTCTGAGGAGAAAACTCTTAAGAATCCAAGTTAAATAACTTCCACAAGAAGACAGAGCTAGTAAGTTATTAGGGGTGAAGTTCAAACACTATTGTTCCAGCTCCAGAGTCCCATACTCTTAATCTCTACTCTGTTGTCTTTTTAATGTTTGTGTATCAACAAAACATACACAAGAACCAATATTAGAAAAAAACTACAACTATTTTGTTAAATGTGACCCTTGGTACTGCATAAAATACATTTAATTATTTCATTTAGCTAAATGTAAGCACTTCACATTTGTAAATGATGTTATTGTTTAACAGTTATTTAGTGACCTATACATGTGATAAAACTATCTGGTAAGAAAATCAGGAGTTCATAAAATAATAAAGAAATTTAATAAAATTAGCCAATTCATTTATAGTCATTGTTTTCAAGAGACAGGTTCTTGCTCTAATTAAATAATCATAACTCACCATGGCCTTATCCTCCTAGGTTCAAGTAATCCTGCCCCAGTCTCCCAAGTAGCTAGAACTACAGGCACGTGTTAGCATGCCAAGTTAATTTTTTTTTTTTTTTTTTTTTGAGACGGAGGCTCGCTCTGTCCCCCAGGTTGGAGTGCAATGGTGCAATCCGTCTCACTGCAACCTCCGCCTCCTGGGTTCAAGCAATTCTCCTGCCTCAGCCTCCTGAGTAGCTGAGATTACAGGCGCCCACCACCACACCCACCTAATTTTTGTATTTTTAGTAGAGATGGGGTTTCACCATGTTAGTCAGGCTGGTGTCGAACACCTGACCCTGTGATCCGTCTCAGCCACCCAAAGTGCTGGGATTACAGGTGTGAGCCACCATTCCCAGGCTCATGCCAGGTTAATTTTTGAAATTTTTTGAAGAGACATGGTTTGGCTATGTTGCCCAGACTGGTCCCGAACTCCTGGCCTCAAGCGATCCCTCTGTCTAGGCCACCCCAAACAGTAGACTTACAGGTATTAGCTACTGCACCCAGTCCATTTATAGGCTTTCCAGAGTGATTAAATGATTTACCAGAACCGAAAGTACTTGTTAGAAGAACCATTAGTAGACTTTAAGTCATAACTGATAACCCAATGTTTTTTTCTAGTTTTCTGTCATGTTGCTGGTAGTGTATTAAGAAATAGAAATTCAAAACTCTACATTTATGAATGAAATAATGGCATTCACAACAGCCTGGATGGAGTTGGAGACCATTATTCTAAGTGAAGTTACTCAAGAATGGAAAATAAAATATTGTAAGTTCTCACTTATAAGTGGGAGCTAAGCTATGAGGATGCAAAGGCATAAGAATGATATAATAGACTTTGAGGACTTGAGGGAAAGAGTGGGAGTGGGGTGAGGGATAAAAGAATACACACTGGGTACAATGTAAACTACTGGGGTGACAGGTGCACCAAAATCTAAGAAATCACCAAGAAGGAACTTACACATATAACCAAAACCACATGTTCCCCCCAAAATACTGAAATAAAATTAAAATGTTCTATTTCCATGTGTGTAAATAGGCATTTAGTAGTGTTTGTGGTGAGGAAGGTATGATAAACAATGTATCATGTCACTTGTTTTAATTTGTTCTGGGGTATCTGCATCTCACTATAGGAATTTTAAGGAAATGTTCAATAGAAATTCTTGCTGATGATAGATTATTTTCCACTTGAATGGGTTATATTGATATGCTTAAGAAATGGGACATCACTATGAAAATTTGAGAACACTATTGACTATCATGACATATTGTCCATTCATCAATTATATTAACACATTCAGGTGACTGTGTAGTTGGATATTATATGACATCATCTCAGGAATATAGCGATTTTCCATACCATTGGAGAATTCCCAGAGAGCAATGAAATATAAGACTATTTTTACTTATTTTATATGGTTCATAACAAAAATTATCTCACAGTATCTAAGTATCAGCCTCACTTGGGGGAACATAATGCATATAAGATCTTTCAGAATAAATTTAGATCTGTTTCCATTCATATAAAATTAGCTTATAACAACTTCCTCATGAAATTACTGTGTGTTGTTTGACAAACCTAAAATTCTCTTACTACTAATTAAAGCTCCAAATATCAGCTGGATTTTTTCAACAAAAACCTGTGTTCCTTTCCTTAATAATCCATTCTTTTTCTCCTTTCAATCTATAAATTTTAATTTATTCTGTAGTATAACACAATGTCATTTTTATTAGAATTAATCTTATTTTACATTTTCCAAAGGCAAAACATGTGGCCTGTTTTCAATTCTTTTAAATAACATTCTTGGTCTTAAATATAAACTATTTCCATTTTCCCTTTTCAGTCATATCTTAGAAAATATCATCTGTCATATTCTCTGTGTTGTCTGAAATAGCTAAGGGTTATTGTATTCATTCTGTGTTCACTAAAAAAAAAAGTTAGTCTAACTTTTAAATTAATAACAAAAATCTTTTTCTAAGCAAGAGAGATCTATGTACATATTTGAGTTGGGTGGATGAGGATTATTTCTCAAATTGCAGATCATAAAAGCACTTTGGATCAGTTCCATTCCTGACAACTTGATTAGTTCCATTCCCGACAACTGAAAAAAAAGGAATGGTAGAAAATAAGCTTTGTGAGACTCTTTAGAGATGGTAACTGATGTCTCAAATTAAACTTCATATCAAAATATCCCTCAAGAAGATGATGAATGAAACATGTTCTGTAGAGTACTGCTCAACAATCCCTTTGTTTCAAAGCAAAGTTCAGTTCTCTTGGTGCTTTTCTTAAAGTTGATCTTGGATATATAAATAATGTTTAAATCCTGTAAGCCAGGTTGAGCATTATTATTTCTTTTCTCAAAAATACTCTGTGTTCTTAAAAGATGATTTCTGTTTCATACAAGAACATAAAATAATTGTTGAAAATATATTGCTGTGAAATATGCAACACTTTCACAGCCCAAATTTTCTAATATGATGGTGTATAGTACAATCAAGATTATTATACAGTAACAGAGAGAAAAATTGATCTGCCATTAGAAATAAGTATAATAATTAGCTCTTCTTGAGATTTTTTCCTCCATAAAAATGGTTTTCTAAAATGATATTTAAAATTTGTATTAAATGTGATGAAATTATTGACCATTTAGCATATGCAAGTTGGTGAAATATCCCTTTTTCAAAAACACTGTTGAAAATTGCTCTTCAAATTATTTTAAACAAAGAAAAATGCTTTATTAAGTATATGAAATATGTGTTCTGGTCATAATAGTTATGTCTCTTAAAAACTTGGTAACTCTCCTATTTATATTTTTGAAATTCTTCTTTCAATTTTGGTATATGAGTTGTTCACCTTGCCATATTTTCCAGATTTTTCCTTTAGCATTTTGATCCCTAAGAAGCTCTTCTATCTCAAGTGTTTCTGTGACTTTGAGGCTGTGAATCTCTTTCATAGGTCCCTTAGACTTCAGTATTCTAGAGCTGTGTATTTACTTGCTTTTTTTTTTTTTTTTTCTTCTCCAAATCTATATTCATCTTTTCTCTAACCTCTCCTTTCATCTCAAGGGTACAATACAATGTATTCAATAATGATTTTCCCTTGCATCTTAGTTATCACTATTCTTTCTCCTACTTTCAGTGCAGTCCTCTGCACTGGCTCTTCGTCACAGATGCCACAGGTGTTGGGTTAACCTTATAAGTCACATGGCTTTTCAGGGGAATGAGTAGATATTCTTGAATGTTCCTTTTTTTAGTTTTCCTAATTAAGATTAATTTGTAATGCAGGGCTAAGAAATGGATTGCCGGGCGCGGTGGCTCAAGCCTGTAATCCCAGCACTTTGGGAGGCCGAGACGGGCGGATCACGAGGTCAGGAGATCGAGACCATCCTGGCTAACACGGTGAAACCCCGTCTCTACTAAAAAAATACAAAAAAAAAAACTAGCCGGGCGAGGTGGCGGGCGCCTGTAGTCCCAGCTACTTGGGAGGCTGAGGCAGGAGAATGGCGTAAACCTGGGAGGCGGAGCTTGCAGCGAGCTGAGATTCGGCCACTGCACTCCACCCTGGGCGACAGAGCAAGACTCCGTCTCAAAAAAAAAAAAAAAAAAAAAAAAAGAAATGGATTTGTATCATACTGAAAATAGGTATTGAGGAATTGATCATCTACTGCTGAGCCACTGCCTGGTATGACACTATGGCAGTTTACCGAATATTCTGGAGAGAGTATTTATGGATAGATAATGGTAATATGTATTAATTTGTGGGAATACTTTTTAAAATTACTTCACATCAATATATATTTGGGTTTCTATTCTTCAAATAATTCTGATGTACAAGGATTAAGTCAGTTTTAAAGTTTATAGAAGCGAAGAAGTGGCCTTACCTCACCTATCAGCTTTAAAAATTGCTATTAATCTAATAGTTACAAAATTCTGTTATCAAGCAATGATCCTAGCCATTCATTTAACAAATTGTATTACTTATTTATTTATCTATCTTGATTTATTTATCTATTATATGCCAGTCATCATTCTATGTACTGTAGTAATGTACATAAATTATATGAACAGAATTCTTCCCTGAAGTCTAGCAATGCAATCAGATAATGAACTAAGACATAAGTCTCATTAAGTATTATGGAGAAAAATATATAGCCCTGGATGAGTACAGATATAGTTTGGGGCAAGTTGGAGCATGTGCTGTTTTATTTAGGGTTGTCAAGGGAGAACTAGTCTTTAAGGCAATATGTGAACAGAGACCCAAAGAAAGTGAATGGGAGAAACAGACAGATTAGCTATCTGGGAGAAGAGAGTTTCAGGGCAAAGTAATAGCCAGTACAAAGTCCCTGAGGGATAAGTGGTTAACACTCTTACAATAATCCAAGTTTAAGGTGGCAGTGGCCTGGACCAGGATGGTGGTAGTACAAATGGTAAGAAATCATCAGATACTAGCTATGCTTTGGCACAGTCATATATTTTCTTGATAATATAAACATATACTATTTTAAAAATATTTCCAGAATTATATGAATCTATAAGCTAAAATGCATATATCTGCATTCCATCTAAAATTATAGTTCAGAAAAATGGGGAAACAAGAAGGTCATATTATTTATGAAATGAAGAACATGTAACATAGGAGACTATTCACCTCTGTAGGGCCAGTGATTAGTGGGAAAAGGAAAAAGATAGAATCTGATATGTCACCAGAAGTCTCCACTGAGAAACATTGATGGATAAATTTGTATTTCCCTGTCTCATATATAAAAGTGGATTTCATTAGAAATACCCCACCACAGTTTATATTACTTGAGTATTTACATCTGAGCTTTGTGGATATTATAAACTCTCACAAGTATAATCCTTTAATACAATAGTTTTCTGTAATGCATGGTCAGACAACTTAGTTTAACATGAACTATTTCTGGGAGATATTTTAATTAATTACACTCTTCAAACCCTACAAGACTGTGACAACATCAGTTGCATAACCTAGATTTCCTTGCTTTATGTGTCTAGAATGTCAGAGATCAGTGGTTGTGGGGGCAATTCTAATGGGTCACATTGACCCCTTAGAAATTATAAGAGATGCGTATAGCCATGCTTTTCTGTTTTTATAATCTCAACTAGGGGAATTTTATATATATATAATATTGTGTTATATATATAATATTATATATTATATACTTATATATAGCATATATTATATATAATATATAGCATATTATATATAATATGTATAGATACAGATTAACTATCTGGTAGAAGAGAGTTTCAGGACAAAATAATAGCTATATGTGTATATATATGAGAGTTTCTGATTCTTAAGGAAAACATCACAAAAGATAGACAAGACTCAGGGCATTATAGGTAGAACAAATAGGGATTTAGGTATTTATTCAGAAACAGCCCACACCTTTGGCTAATCATATTAATTCTTTCCTGCAGAGAAACAAAGCTTCAAATAATATTCAAATAAGATAATCAGCTTGACTACAGTAAAAATAAAATTTGGTCTTTAGCTGGTTCATATTAAATTTACATTAAGAACTACTATTCTCAATGCTAATCTAATATGCATAACTATAACAGGGCAATCTCTAAAATTACTTTCATGGGAAAATATAGTTATACCAAGGATAAGAGCTCAGATTTATATCCAAGGTATTAACAGTACCTCTACCAAGATACATGGATTATGAGATTATGGAAACTATTTATTACACATATTAAGAGAAGATAATCTCAAGAAAATCATCAAAAACTCTTTTCATTAAGGGTAGCTGTTGTTTTATTTCAATAATGTTTCGAGGTGGGAGAGAGAAGGTGCTGCATTTTACTCTATTGATTCTAGGCCCCATGATATAATTGTTGTAGTCTCTCTTAAAGTGCGGGAGTTTCTAAAACTTTGTCACATTTCAATCATGGGTTCACTGGTCTAAGGGAGCTTTAGTCTTATATAAGTCCTAACCCAATTCTCTGCCTACCTCTTCAGCTGGATTCCAAAAAAGAAAGAGAGAGAGAAAGGGTAACTTAAAAAGAGGGAAGATATAAAGTATTGTTTTATGCCTAATAGTTTTCACCATGTCATGCATAATAATAATTCCAGCAGTATATCTAGAGACATTCTTCAGAACTGTTGAGTATTTCAGCATTGGCTTAAGAGAAGTTGGGAGACAAAACAAAAGTAGCTTATAGTGAGATGCAACCTAAGTAAGTTATCCTTTCTCATCCAGGCGAAATGCCACCAGTTCCTATGACACATGCTATAAATTAGGACTTATAATTTGTGGTAGAGGTGAATAAAACTAAAGATTCCCTGGGCTTGATCAAGCGAAGAATAAGAGCTAAAGCTAAAATTGTTCAGATGTCAATTAAGGTTATTTGTGAAAGGATAAATTTTAAAAGTAAAATAAAAATGATTCAAACCAGAAGTAACCAAAGTGAAAGCATTAAAGCTGAGAGCAGAAATTAAACAAACTCAAATCAAGTTTAATTTGAGGAACTTTTGGTGTGACAACAGATGCAAATAAACAGAATCAAAATGATGCTCACTAGAAGCGCAGTGCAATTTTGGAGGTTTTAGCCACCCAGTGTGCAGGCATTTCTCCATTGAACCAGTTCAAATGTATTCGGAGAAACTTCTGATGAAGAATAGAGGATAGAGGTCGCTTTACAATGTGCAAATGAGAGACTTGATTAATTGAATTGGGTTCCTCCTGCTTATGCTTCAAAAATAACAATGTCTTTGTAAGATACTTTACCACTAACAATATACAATATTTTGTGTATTTAGTTGTTTTGTTTCCTTTTACTATTTCTGGTTTTTCAGAGTAAGAACTATGATGCTTTGATTGAAATTGATCTTTCTAGAAGGTCTGTGAGAGTATAAACTAGACTTCCTTTCCCATCTAATATATTTCATCTTTTGTAGGAATTAGACAGGAGACAATTGCTATTCTCTTTTACTAGATAATAAAATCAAGTTCCCTCAAAATTTCTTCCCAATTCCACACTTAAATAAGCTCTTAGTTGTTTCATTCTTACCTACCTAGTAGGATTTGACAAGCTTTTCAACCAAATATTATCCTATAATTTTCATTCCTAATTTTTTAATTTCCTTGTTTTCTTTTCTGTCAGGCATTTTCAGATAATCTAACATCTGTGTGTGTGTGTGTGTGTGCGCACATGTGTATTCATCATGCAATGGAAAAGTAGCCTTCAGAAACCATCTCCATACTTGGGAAGTAGAAGCTACTCTTCCCACTGTCATTGATTTCTATGTCCTAGAAAAAAACTATTGGTTATTATTATATATAGTTTGATACATTCACAGAACAAAAATAGGTAGTTTTGGCTTGGAATCTCACTTAAATTGATTATTCATATGCTTTTAAAACCTTGACACTCATAATCTTGAATATTCTAATTATCATATTTGATTGATATTATTTATAATTCTTTGTATGCTATGGTATCAATGTGTCCTCCAAAGTTCAAGACTTGGAAACTCAATCCCCAATGTGGTGGTGTTGGGAGAATGTGCCAGGATTTGGGAGATGGGGCCTAACTAGAGGTGGGTCATGGGGACACATTTTTTATCTATGAACTAATGCCATTATCAGAAGAATAAGTTTGTTCACAGAGTAGAGTTCTTATAAGAGGACTTTTAAGGAGTTTGGACCCCTCTTGCTCTCTCTTGCCTTGCCTTTGCCCTTCCACCATGGAATGAAGCAACAAGAAAGCCATTACAAGATGCCTTATAGTTTTGGACTTCTTAGTCTCCTGAACTGTGTGTCAATAAATTTCTGTTCTTCATAAATTGTCTAGTCTGTGGTAATCTGTTATAGCAACAGAGATAGACTAAGGTGCTGAATAAAGCAGAACCACAAAGGGAGGATGGCAAAGAGTTATCATTTTATGGAGAAGCTACAGTCATGGCTCTCCACACATTTTCTGTAAAGATTTTCTATGAGTTTCTTAAGCTATTTGCAGAAAACTGTCCTTCAGAATCTGGGCTTCCCTTCCAGGAGATCAAATAAGGACGCCAATTTCTGCTTCCTGATTTTCCCTGGTAAGTCAGTTCTTGGAAAAACTGAAAATCTTGTTGAGAAACAAACAAGATGAGTCATAGGCTAATCATTATATTTTAACTCTTAATGAAAGTGAATAATCAGAAGCTGCTAAAAGGTTTTATGATGAAAACCAGAACACTGATAGACAAGGAGTTGTTTTGTCAGCCTTCATACTCAAATTCTTCTCAACTCTAATTGCAACAAATTGACACTGCAGCATGTCTTTTTGTGTATGTTTCTTTGTTTTTTTCTCTTAGTCTAGTTTTATGCATCGTAATTCTTCATTTCCAGCCTCAAATTTTTCATGCACATATTACATTGATTCTATACAGATTCTTGGCTAATATGTTTGGTGCATTCCACAATACACCTACCACAGAAATTCTTAAGTCAGTCATTACTGCCCTCAAATATTTTCTAATTCCACCTCAGTGCAGAGTGCTGAGGCAGTGAATGATGCTACCACCCACAAATTCTCTGGCACAGAAATCCAGGTGTGAGTGATCCCTCTATTCTGTCTCACTTATGCAAGTCAACTAAGCCTTATTATCTAAATGCTAAAATATTTCTAAAATATCCATTTTCTTCATTGAGTCACTATATTTATTGAGTTTCTCATCATCTCTGGCTTTGAGCATTTCAGTATTTTCATTAATTTGTCTTGCTTCTTCCAATCTTTCTGACAGACCAATATTTACTGCCTTTAAACTGATTTTCTAAAACGTGAGACCACTCCCTTTACTCCACAAATATAGAAACTTTCAGGACCCACCACGTCACATGGATGAAAACTTCAGCTTTATTTCTGTACAGTAAGTGCTTCTCAATCTGGGTACCGCCCTGTCCTTCCCAGACTCAATCCCTAACACTTTTCTCCCAGATAGTTTTCTTTTTTTATCACCAGTTATTCCATCCTGAGAATGTGCCAGGATTTTTCTTGCTTCCACATTTTTATGCATATTGTTGTTTTTCTTTAAATGTTCTCCACAAATTGTTCATTACAACCATTAAAAGAAGCCTTGCAAGCTATGCACAAATACAGATTTAGCATATCTAGGAACTTCTCTGTGACTCCTGTTAAACCCAACATCCACTGTGTGTCAACTGTTGTGATTTGGGAAGACTTCAGTTACAATTCTCAACACACCCCACTGCATTTGTCACATGTCTGTCTCCAAATATTCTTTTTCTTGAGAGGATAAGTATGTCTTTCTCATCTTCATATACTCAACACCTAAATTTCTGGTAATTTCTCAATTAATATTTTAATTGAATCGATTAATGAGTGAACTAGAAAGTTTTTCTATAGCCAAGCCTTTGCCTTATTCTCTAGTTTTAATAGTTGGGTCACTGTATTTTAATTCCATATCCAAATTTCTGCCTGGGAACTTGTTCAATATCCCTTTCTCTCCAATTCTGGAGCTCTATCATACACCTTGATATTCCTTCTAAACAAAGGTGTATTTTGCTTTCTCAGTACCTATGAACAGACTAATTTATGCTCATATATATAGAACTCCCTCAACCTACCTCTAGCTATATTTTGTTTTCCTACTAAATGTCACTGATGACCTACTGTACACCTGTTTTAATGTGCTTTTTGGATTGTGAAGGAAGTCATATTCACTCTTGAAAACTTATCTGGTGCCTCAGTCCTGAATTTTATAGCAGTTTATTTTTTAATCACTTATAGCTTTCATTTCTCCATAAATCTAATTGGTATGCATTACCTAATAGATTGTGAGAGGACACATGAGTAAATAATTTGGGAGTGTATCTACATGCATGTGTATACATAAAAATCTGAAGTTTATACTACTGGGTTGTTGGAAAGTTGTAAAATATTGAAGAAACTTGTCTTCAATAACATGATGATAGCTTTTCAGTAGCATATAATTTATTTTATCTAAGTCATTTTAAAATTACTTCCTGAGGATCATGTATTTGTTCAATGTTCATTCATGCACACATACTTCAATTTACGTCTTCAATTTATACCTGAATATAAAGATCAGCAAACAATGTCACCAGTTCATAAAATATCACATTTCACACCTGAAATTATGGAAGATAAAGAAGGCTTAAACTAACAGTGTAAAATATTGGGCTACCTAAAATTATGTAGCTGAGAATTGCAGTATTTATTCATGATATATTTTATATAGTTCCATTAGCTTTTGAAATTTAGTCAATGCTGGTTGAGAGGTATCATTTTGTTGTTGTTCAAATAGATCATAATTAATATAAATTAAAATGACATTAGTTTTAATATGAAATAATTAGAACACTCTCTTTCAGAATTTGCTAGTGGACACTGAATTTCCACATTAACTATTTTAAGAAGTTCTATTTACAAAAGTTTGCTTCAACTATAAGCCAGTCATTGAACAGTACAGAAGCCCATCAAAATGATTATTTCTTTATGTGAGTTTAAGGAAGTTAGTGGGGAAAGTGATGTAAATGACGAGTTGATGGGTGCTGATGAGTTGATGGTTGCAGCACACCAACATGGCACAAGTATACATATGTAACAAACTTGCACGTTATGCACATGTACCCTAGAACTTAAAGTATAATAATAATAAATAAATTTTTTAAAAAAGTAGAAATTTACTTTAAAACTCAACTCTATGTGATTATGGTAATTACGTGGTGGTAGTGATGATGATGATGATTTATGCATTTCTATTACATTTTAATTTTGCTTTATGCTTATTAACTAAATGTAAGTGATTGATGATAAAATTCTATCATAGAATCTTATACCTAGAAGAAATTTTAGTGACAGTGATATTTTAGATATTTTATTCACCTGCCAATTTGCAAAACATTATAGTGTTAAAATTTTGCAGGATTCTTCAGGTGTCACTTCACGAGTTGGAAACCTCTGTAGCCGGTGGCACCTCTGCTTGAGTTTTGCCCCTAACCCACTGGTCTTGTTCCACCCACTCAACCTGGCAGGCTGTGCTCCGCTCACACTACTGGCCTGGATCCCATGCCTGCCAAAGGCAAGCCAGGCTTGGAGCAGCGAAGGGTGTGTGAGCAAGTGACCACTGAGTCCGGCCACTGCGCATAGCCAGGCACACCGACTGCTGTGGTGGGACAGGCAGCTCCAGGAGACAGCACAGGCGCAAACTCCATGTGAGGCTGTATCTGGACCAGACATACCACAAGCAGCTTCCACTGCAGGCACCAGTGTCTGGATTAAGGGAACCCAGTGGCACCAAAAAAATTCAGAGATGCCACGAACCGGTGAGGCCCAAAGAAAGTGTTACAGCCTGTCACAGCCCTGGCTCAGGGACCCCCAAAGTCTGGGATCCCAGAAGGGCCTCAGCTCTTTTCTTCTTCTCGTTGCCTATAGTGTGGCAAGCAGGGTCAGCATGTTTTGAGGGGAGGGAACATGTTCCGGCCCATTTGTGTTGCAGCTCCTTCAGTCCCACTGCCCCACGCTGGCCCACAGCTATTGGGCTGGCCCAGCCTGGATGCTGCTTCTCATTGTGTGAGGTAGCCGCCCAGTGCCAGTAGAGAGTGGGAGGGCTATAGTGTTACAGCTCTGGCTCTGGGAATCAAAAGGTCTGGGCCCCAAGAAGCATCACCGCTCTTTACTCCCACAGTCTGAGATTGGGTAACTCAATGAGTGGGGCAGGAGTATGTTACAGGCCCTTTAGCTCTCACCCACAGCTTGGAAAGCCAGCCAGGAAAGTGTTACAGCTCTTTTCATCCTACCCTTAAGAGGGTCCTGAGTTCTTCCACATCCAGGGAGAATGAGGTTACGAAGACAACTGGAGGGTAAGCAGGGAGAGAAAAGCTTTATTGGGTAACTGAACAACTCTCAGCAGAGAGAAGACATGAATTAGGGAGCTCCCATCCACAGGTAGGTAGTCCCAACAAGTGTCTGAGGATGACTGAGTCTGGGGGATTTTATGGGCTCAGAATGGAGGAAGTGTGTGCTGATGTGTCCTTGGGCAGGGGGAAGTGCATACTGATTGGTTCATGAGTGGGCCTGGAAAAAGCACCACTTGACTGGCTGAAAGGCATTAATGAAGTTCTTACTCCAGGTTCAGGACTTCACCAGAACTGGCCCACAGTCCCCAGGCTTCACATCACCCCCAGCTTGAAGGTGGGGTTTCACCAGGGACTTGTCCCTTCCCATCTAGGAACCTATCTTCCTCCCACCACCATCAAGATCTAGAAATTCCCAGACTAGTATTTTCAGAAATATCAATGCCATATTTCTGAAAAGATAAAATAACTTTCTGGAGTTTACTTTGCTTATACTATGTTTGAATTTACTCAAGAGCTTTATATAGGACTTTTATTCATAATTATATATTAATTTTACACTACTTTTATTGAATTAAAATCAAAGAATATTTCTTAATTACATATTAACCAACCTATCTAAAATATACAACATATTAGACAATTTGCAGTATATATGGTAGATATCAGTTATTTCCAACAATATGGGATTTGGGTAGTTGAACAAAATTGTAGCCTTCATATTAGCTCTAACATCTAGAATATTGGAGGAGAAGCAGAATGGGCTATATTAAAAGGAAATTCACATACACACACAAAAAACCTAGTCATTGGCCGGGAGCGGTGGCTCACGCCTGTAATCCCAGCACTTTGGGAGGCGGAGACGGGCGGATCACGAGGTGAGGAAATCGAGACCATCCTGGCTAACACGGTGAAACTCCGTCTCTACTAAAAATGCAAAAAATTAGCCGGGTGCGGTGGCGGGTGCCTGTAGTCCCAGCTACCTGGGAGGTTGAGGCAGGAGAATGGCGGGAACCTGGGAGGCGGAGCTTGCAGTGAGCCGAGATTGCGCCACCGCACTCCAGCCTGGGCGACAGAGTGAGACTCCTTAAAAAAAAAAAACCTAGTCGTAAGTGAGCCTATCAGGTGGAGTAGGATGAGGAGGAGTTCTAGACTAGCTGGAAATTGATGAAGGTAATTTTCTAATTAGGACTTTTTATGATGGTGCTTCCCAATGTGTATTTGACTGAACACCCTCAATCATTAAAAAAAAAAAAAGAAGAAAAAAAAAGTAAAGAAATGAAAACATTAGGTGTTGTGAACAATTACGTAAAGGACTACATCCTGCATTTCAATCCTAGAAATTCATAGTACATATGAGCATATTAAACAGGTCTGAGGAATCTTGTAATAAAATAACCTACTAAATTTTTTAAACCATGATTTTTTTATTTTGTCGAAGATTTTGTGAATTAACAAATATTCCTTGGAAATAATATTTATTGGTCAGATTTTTAAAGTTATTCTATAGAAATATATTTAATGCTGTGAAAAAAAGTATGAATTTTGTGTGTCTACTTCTAAATGAACATCAAAAAAACCACCAGATGAATACCATGCTAATAAATTGTATTCACTAAATATGTAGCCTTAACATAGGGAATGGAAAAGAGAATTAGAGATCTTAGTTAAGTAATATATATACAGCTCAGAAGTCTTTATTAAAAAAAAAAGTTAGAAGGTCAGTGTGTCTATGATATTGAAATTATAGGAAAGAACAGTCAAAATTTTCCCTTTATTCAGCAAACCTTGATAGAATACCTATGTGTGGTAGTCATGTAAATAAAAAGATGAATGAAATAAGGTCATTGAGGAACTACAGTATATTAAGGGCACATACCCTTAAAAATAAATTTGTACCACATGACATATAGATGTTAGTATATTTGCATGCTTGGTATATAATCTGCTCATGCTTGCTAGGTATCAATTGCCTTAGGAGTGCAAGCACCTAATATGCACCCAATTATATCATAAATCACTAGTGACTCTAATCTGATCAGCTTATGCATCGTGTGTCTCTTTTGTGCTGTGGTCCTGAGATGTAGATGACTAACTCTATATATACCCTTGAAGATAAAAGAAAGACAGTGTAAGTCCTAGTTTGATAATAATCAGATAATAAGTGAAAATGCACCAACTGTGAGAGTCAGGAGAACAAAATAATCAACTCCTTAGTGAAAGCTAAAAAGTTAAATTCTCTCTCTCATCCTTAGCTTATGAGGAAAGTAACAACATGAAATTTCAGAAAGAGACTTGCTCTATTGTGTCTGGTTCAATTTTCCCAGAGTGCTGGGATTCTAACTCTATTTTCCAGGATATGCATCTTTTTTTTTTTTTAACAGAAACATGTGGGTGAATGTATCTTAGAGATTTCTGGAAATAATCAAAACAACTCCAGCCTTACTTTCTAAATAAAAACAATTATATCAGATTAAATATAAGTTATATACTGCAAGATCATATTAATACAAGTTTGTGATGATGGTTAAGGCTGGATATTCTTCTCGATTAGGATACTTCTCATATGAATTACTTTTAGCCATTCTCTATTCAAATGGATTTCCAGCTCTGAAGAAGTCCACATTAAGCTAAGCATCCTTGATTCTTGTTCAGAATTTTCGTTCATCAGATAATCCTGACTGATTGATTCACATTTTTTCTTTTTGCTGCCAAATACTATTTTTTGTACTCAAATCAAAAAGCTCAAAATTCTTGCAAGCAGTATCTCTCTTTGCTTGATTGTAAGTTAGGAAATTTGCCATTGGTGTACACTAGCACAGTGTAAAGTTATAAATATACATCTGACATGATTGCTTTATATCATGGAGTGTTCAAAAATAAAGCTATAAATAAGAAAAGAGAGTAAAAATGTGGATGGGGTAAAGATAACTCTGCAATTATAGATAGCAAGAGAAAGTTAGGAAGAGGTGAGTGTCAAGCCAGCCTAAGGAAGCACCTCCCTAGTCTACAGATATCATATAAAAGTGCCAAGAAAAATGGGGTACTTATTCAAACCATGTTTGTGGCTGTTTTCATTTGTCTTCCCAAAAATAAAAATTCCTCACTGTGCATGGAAGAGAATGCCAAAAGGTACTATTCAGAAAAATAGTTAGATAGAAACTGTGCTGTTGAGTTGGCAAATGATCAGCGAAAAGGGCTCCTGTTCTTAAATATAGGCTTGTATGTCCTTCACAAACATAAAGATATGTATGTGTTGGTTAAGAAATATAATCCATATAATGATGGGTATGTGAAAACATCTCTGAGGGTACAGAAGTAGTTGTAACTGTATGGGTCTGAGATTGAGAACCTCATAGAGGAGCTGAGATTTTCAAAGATGCTTTCCTTCTTTCAACAGACAGAGACAGCAAGTGATACTCCAAGATGTGCAAATAATAAGCTTAAATTCATGGATAAACATTGTGTGAAAAGGGAACAGTGAAAATATAGCATGGAATATATAAGATGAAATAGTTAAAACTGAGATTTGAAAAACTGGTAGGTTCTCGATCACACAATAATTGGTCAGCTATGCTATGGAGTTTAAAATCTATCCTGTAGGTAGTAGAAACCAATGAAAACAATTCAGTTGAGGAACTAGTATAAAGGTTATGAACTAGAGAGAGAAAATACAGGCAATAAAGCAAGGTAGGACACTATGGCAATTGTCTAGAAAAAGGTAATACTAAGAGAGAATTCTGGGAAGACGGCAGAGTAAAAAGCATAAAGCATATGTCTCTCCACCTAAATAATAATTACACTGGGATAATTTGTTAATATAATTATTATTTTGGAACTCTGGAGTCTATTGAAAGGTTGCAGCTTCCAAGGAATGGTTTGTATGGTAAAGCATGGTAAATATTGCTGAATTTCAGTCTTTTGTACAGTAGTAACTACCCATCTCCCATCACTAGTCCTATGGCTGGCAGCTGTATACATGTTCCTGGAGCAGATTGTGCATAGCTTGTCTGCAATAAATAAGGAAATAGGTACGCTGTCCTTCAAATACCAAGAATTTGTATTCTGATCACTGATTGTGGCTTCTGATGACACAGGTGCAGACAAAGAGGTGGACAACCATTACTGCTGTATCTCCTCCCATTGTGGTAAACACTTTCTTCTCCAGCTGACGTGACCTACAGAGGGTTTAAGGGGATGAAATGCTTTTTTTCCTTCCCTTTATTTTTCTCTTTTCCCCTATTGGAAGCCAGGTATTAAAGATGTCATTAATATACAAATATATTTATAAGAAAAATTAAAAATTAACCATGTTTGTCCATAGAAGGGCACAGGCTCAGGAAAGAACTGAAATAGACCTTACAGTTACACATTTGGCTTATCCTTCGTATAGAGACAGCCTACAACAATGAAAACAAAACGAAACAGACACTCCCAGGGAAGAAGGAAAATCTAATTTCCAGAGTTACCACATTATTACTTTCCAATGTCCAGTTATTAATAAAAAATCATAAAAAGTACAAAGAAACAGAAAAGTATGGCATTTTCAAAAGAAGAACAAATCAACAGAAACTGTTTCTAATAAAGACCTGAAGACAAAGATTTTAAAACAAGTATTTTAAAAATGCTCAAAAAACTGCAGGAAAATGTGGTGAAGGTCAAGAAAATAAAACATAAACAAAATTAATATATTAATAAAAAGAAAAATATAAAAAACAATTTTTTAGCTAAAATGTACAATACTGAAATGAAAAATTCACTAGAGGGATTTGTGATGATTAATTTTATGTGTCAACTTGACTGGACAAAGATACTTACATAGTTGGTAAAGCATTATTTCTTGGGTTTTCTGTGAGGGTATTTCTGGAGGACATTAGCATTTGACTTGATAAACTAAATGAACAGCTCCTCTCAGTTTCAGCAGGCACTATTCAATAGGCTGAGGGCTAATCAAAAAACACAAAGCTAAGCAAGGGCACTGTTCTATCTCCTGAAACAAGGATGCCCTTCTTCTTCTCATTGATACCAGAGTTCCAAGTTCTCTGGCTTTTGAACTCTAGGATTCACACCAGTAACCCCTCAGGTTCTCAGGTCTTTGGCCTCAGATTGACAGTTTCATTGTCAACTTCACTGATGCTGAGGCTTTTGGATTTGAATGTAGCCACACTACTGGCTTTCCTGGTTCTCCAGCTTGCAGACTGTTGTGAGAGTTCTCAACCTCCATAATCATATGGGTCAATTCCCCTATCTAGTCCTCTGTCCCCTTCCTTCCTTCCTTCCTTCCTTCCTTCCTTCCTTCCTTCCTTCCTTCCTTCCTTCCTTCCTTCCTTTCCTTCTTTCCTTCCTTCCTTCCTTCCTTCCTTCCTTCCTTCCTTCCTTCCTTCCTTCCTTCCTTCCTTTCTTTCTTTCTTTCCCTTCTTTCTTTCTTTCTTTCTTTCTTTCTTTCTTTCTTTCTTTCTTTCTTTCTTTCTTTCTTTCTTTCTCTTTCTATTTATCCTATAGATTCTGTCTCTCTGCAGAATCATAATATAGGATTCAAAGGAGATTTGAACAGATATAATAAAGAATTAGCAAACTTAAAGATAGGGCAATGGAAATTATCATATCTAAGAAATAGAAAATAAATTGAAAAAAGTGAATAGAGTCTAAGGGACATGTGGGACAACATTATGTAGTTCAAAATACGTTTTACAAAAGTTCCAGAGGGAGAATAGAGAGAGACAAAAAAAAAAAACAAAGAAAATATTTGAAGGAATGATTGCAGAAAACTACCTGAATTTGATGAGAAAATGATTATTAACATTTATAAAGCTCAATGAACTTCGAGTAAGATGAACTGAAAGAAATCTGTACTAAACAAATCTTTGAAAGACAAAGACAAACAGTTCATATTGAAGGGAGCAAGAAGGCGGTGATTCATCACATACATGGAATCCTCAATGGAACTTATAGCAGGTTTCTTACCAGAAACTTGGCAGACCAGAAGATAGTGGGCCAATATATTTAAAGTGCTAAAAGAATAACAACAATGTCAACCAAGAATCCTGTATCTGTCAGAAGTGTCCTTTGAAAGTGAGAGAGAAATTAAGACATTCCCAGATAAAGAAAACCTGTTACCACCAGACCTGCACTAGAATAAATGTTCAAGGGCATTGTGCATGTATGAAAAAACACTAGACGGTACGTTGAAGCTATGTCAAAAAAAAATCTCAGTGAAGGTAAATATATGAATATTATAAAATCTAGTATCATTGTAACATCGACTTTTAACTCAATTTTAATTCTTCATGATTTAAGAGCTAACAGATTTTTTAAAAAATACTGTTAGTCTAAAAACTAGTATTACTTCAAGTTTATTTGTAACTCTACATTTTGTTTTTCACATAATTTAAGAGATTAATGCATTTAAAAGAATGATTAGTTTGTTTTGAGGCACATAATACATAAACATGTAATTTGCTGACATCAACAACTGAAAGAGGGTAAGATGGAGCTGTAAAGGAGCAGACCTTTTATATGTTATAGAAGTTAAACTGTTATAGATATAGGTTGTTATAACTTTAAGATGTTACATGTTAATCCCCATGGTAACCACAAAGAAAATAGCTATATAATATACAAAAAAAAAAAAAAAAAAAGAAGTGAGAAGAGAATTTAAGCGTTTTACTACAAAAATCAACTAAATAGAAAAGAAGACAGAAATACAGGAAATGAGGGCCAAAACATATATAGGGGATATAGAAAACAATTAGCAACATAGCACAAGTAAGTCCTACCTTATTATCATGATGTAAATAGATTAAACTCTGCAACCAAAAGACAGAGGTTAGCAGAATGGACAACAACATATAATTCAACTGTATGCCGTCTACAAGATGCTCACTTTCGATTCAAAGACACAAATGGGTTCAAAGTGAAAGGACAAAACAGATTTACATGCGAAGAGTAACCAAAAAGGGCAGGAATGGCTTTACATACTGTATCAGACACATTAGAGATTTACATGAGACAAAGGCAGACACTATGTATTAATAAAAGTTTTCATACAACAAGAAAATGTAACATTGTAAACAGTCATACACGTAATAAGAGGTCATCAAAAATATAAAGCAAAAATTGGCAGAATTGAGAGGAGAAATACATAGTTCTACAATAATAGCTGTAGACTTCAACATCCAACTCTCAAAACTTGGTAGAACAAATATAAAGATAAGCAAAAAATTAAAAAATAAAGGAACTAGACAACATAACAAACGACCTAGATGTTGTAGACATATACAGGACACTACCCAGCATACACATGTGCATACTTTTTCTTCTCAAGTTCACATGGAGCATGAACCCCTATAGACCATATGTTAGCCCAAGTTAAGTCCCAATATATTTTAAAAGATAAATATCAAAGTATGTTTTCTGACCATGCCAGAATGAAATTAGAAATCAATAATAGAAGTAAAACTGGAAAATTCACAAATATGTCAAAATTTATTGACACATTGTTAAACAACCAATGGTCAAAGAAACCACAAGGGAAATCAGAAAATATTTAGAGATTAATGAAAATAAAAACAAAACATACAAAAATGCATACACATAGTGACTTCAGTGTTAAGAGGGAAGTGTATAGCCATAAATGCTTACATTTGTTAAAAATTAAAAAAAAAGAAAAATCTGAAATAAACAAGCTAACTTCACAATGTGAGGAGCTAGGGGGGAAAACAAACAAACTAAACTCAGAGATAGAAGAAGAAAGAACATAATAAGTATTAGAGGATAGATTAACAAAATAGGAAAAACAATAGAGAAAATTAATTTAACAAAAGTTGATTCTTCAAAATGACCAACAAAATTAGTTGTCCCTTAGCTAGATGGACTGAGAAAAAAACAAAAGACTCCAATTACCAAAATAAAAAATGAAGGTGGGGTATTACTATTGAATCTACAGAAATTAAAAAAGGATATTAAAGTAGTACGATGAACAATTGTACACCACCAAATTGGATTGCCTAGATAAAATAGGTACACTTCTAGAAAAACAAAACCTGCCAAGGTTAAGTAACAAAGAGATATAAAATAAGGATAGACCTCTAACTTGTAAAGACCTTACATTAGTAATCAAAAATCTTTCAACAACAATGACAGAAAGTCCCAGAGGTGATAGATTCACTGGTTAATTCTAACAAATATTTAAAGGAAAACTAAGCTTTTCACACACACACACACACACAAAATGAAAAGGAAGGACCACTTTTTAATTTATTCTATAAAGCCAGTGTTACCCTGCTACCAGCCAGACAGAGACACTACAGGAAAATACAGATCAATATCCCATATACACATTAATAATGCAAAAATCCTCAATAAAATATTAACTCATTTCAACAGCAAATCAAAAGGATTATACAACACGATCGAGGAGGATTTATTCCTAGAATACAAGGATATTTCAACATACAGTGTGCTGGTTTCCAATTTGTCTGCATCTGATGAAACAGAACACCCATGCTTACAAGGTAAATGAAGAGGGTTTATGGCTTACAGACAGGCAGCAATGAACAGTAAAAACTTAGGATTCAATCTGAGCAGTTTCCCAAGGCTGAGGAAAGCTGCCTGGTTGCAGATGGAGTCTTATCATCAATTGGAAATCTGAAGAAGACTGGAAAGCAGCAAGCTCTGGGTCTTATACAATAGAGTCAAATGTGATTCACCCGGCTGAAGAATTGAAGGACATCCTTTTTCTATGGTGGGGGTGAGGACTAGAACAGAGCCTGAGGTGTTCTAGTCAGTCTCTTCCTATCTCGGACATTATATTCCAAACATATTTTACAATTGATCTTGAAAACTGTAAATGAGCAAAGGGGAAAACTGAGTTGATACAAGGCCACCCAGAGGACTGTCCTGTGCATACAAATATTGATTAATGTAATACAACACATTAACAGAATGAAGAAAAAAAACCAATATGACCATTTCAATTGGTGAAAAGTGACATTCAGCAACACTTCATGATGAAAATACGCAACAAACTAGAAATATAAAAGACTACCACAACATAATAAAAGCCATGAAAAATCCACAGAAAGCATAATACTGTATGGTTAAAGACTGAAAGCTTTTCCTCTAAGATTAGGAACAAGGCAAGGATACCTGCTTCCACTACTTCTATTTAACATAGTGATGGAAGTTCTAGTCAGAGAAATTAAGCAAGAAAAAGAAAACAGTATGGCAGTTTTTAAAAATACTAAAAATATAAAAGGTACCACAAGTAAAAAGGGAGAAATACAATGATTCCTGTTCAATGATGACATGATCTTATATGTAGATACTCCTAAAGATTCCACAAACATTTAAGAACTAATACATAAATTCAGCCAAGTAGCAAGGTAAAAAATTAACAAAGAAAAAGCAGTTGCATTTCTATACATGAACAGTGGGCAATGCGAAAAGAAGAATTTTTAAAAAATTATTTATAATACAATAAAATAAAATACTTAGAAATTAAATTAGCCAAGGAGACAAAAGAATTGTACAATGAAAACTATAAAACATTGCCGAAGGAAATTTTTTAAAAGGCATAAATAAATGGAAATGCATCCCAACTTCATGGATTAAAAGACTTAATATTGTCAAATATCCAAAGCGATCAACAGATTACGTCAAATCACTATAAAATCCCATTGACATTTTCTTGCAGAAATAGAAAAACTCACCTTGTAATTTGTATGGACTCTTAGAGACCACAAATAGCCAATACAACCTTATAAAGAAGGAAAAACTTTGAAGACTCACTTCATGATTTCAAAACTTAATACAAATCTACAGTAATCAAAACAGTGTTGTGGCCAGGAGTGGTGACTCATGCCTGTAATCCCAACCCTTTGGAAGGCCGAGGTGGGCACATTACCTGAGGTTAGCAGTTCAAGACCAGCCTGACCAACATGGCAAAACCCTGTCTCTACTAAGAATACAAAATTAGCTGTGCATGGTGGTGTACGCCTGTAATCCCAGCTACTTGGGAGGCTGAGGCAGGAGAATTGCTTGAACTCGGGAAGCAAAGGTTTCAGTAAGCTGCCACTGCACTCCAGCCTGGCCAACAAGACTGAAACTCCATCTCAAAACAAGCAAACAAACAAAAAACAGTGTTGTGCTGGCATAAAAACAATCATATCAATGAGCTGAATAGAATAGACAGTTCAAAAATAAACCCCTGCATATATGGTCAAATGATTCTGACAAGGATTCCAAGACAATTCAATGGGGAAAAGACAGTATTTTCAATAAATGGTGCTGGGACAACTGGATATCTACATGCAAAATAATGAAGCTGAAACCTTACCCAATACTATATAGAAAAAATTAACTCAAAATATATCAAAGACCTAAATATGTCTTAAAAATATAAAACTTTTAGAAGAAAACAAGTCGTAAGATTCACAACATTGAATTTGGCAATGATTTATTAGATATGACATCAAAGGCACAGGCAACAACAGAAACATAGACAAGTTAAACTTCATAAGAAATTTTATATATATATGTGTGTGTGTATACATATATATATATTTATACACACATATGTGAAAGAAAATATCAACAGATAAAATTCAACCCACAGAATGGTATTTGCAAATTATATATCTGACAAAGGATTAATATCCAGAATTTTAACAACAAAAATAAACAATCTAATTTAAAATGGACACTAGACTTGAAAAGAAATCTTTCCAAAGAAGATATACAAATGACCAATAAGCACATAAAAAGATACTCAATATCACTAACTATTAAGAACATTCAAACCAAAACCACAATGAAATACTACAACTTCATATTCATTAGAAGAGCTGTGATTAGGAAAAAAAAACAATCAGAAAAATAAAACCAAAAACAGAAAATAACAGGCATTGGCAAGGGTGTGAAAAACTGCAGCCTTGTGTGCACTGTTTACAGCAATGTAAAAATAGTACAGCCACTTTGGAAAACAGTATGGCAGTTTTTTTAAAAAAATAAAAATATAATTACTATATTATCTAGTAATTTTACTTCTGAGTATATGCCCAAAAGAATTTAAAACATGATCTTAAAAAATGTTCATATAGTCATGTTCTTAGCATCACTTGTAGTGTAACAGGTTTCTCACTCATTTACATAAGTGTTTGAGTCCTCTCCTTGAAGTTTGAAAGGTGGTTAGTACTCAGCCAAGAAGCAGGTACCCTTAAGAACCCAAATATCCTGGAGCATATCTAGGAAGATACCAAAGTAAACAGTCCCATTGCATTCACACAGTAGGCAAAGAACCAGAAAATTAGTTTAGAAGCAGCTGAGAGACGGAACATAGTGTAGCTTTCTAGAGCTGTCCAGATGCCATCCAAAAGTACCCTGTATATAACTTCTAATAAACTCATCGACTTGCGGGGCCAGACTTATCTGAGTCATTCTTTGGTCTCTCACTTCCCTCCCAGTTTGGGGAAATATTTTCCTACACAATTCTGGGTTTTTCTCATAACATCATTATTCACAGTATTTAAATTTTGGAAACAACCAAGTGTCCATGGACAGATGCGTGGATGAACAAAATTGATATATACATTCAATGAAATACTACTCAATTGTAAAAAGGAAGGAAATTGCGACACATGCTACAATGTAGATAAGCCTTATGAACATTATGTCCTGTGAAAAAAGCCAGTCACAAAAAGACAAATATTGTATCATTTCAGATAGATGAGGTACTTAGAGTAGTCAAAATTGTAGAGATAAACAGCAGAATGGTTACCAGAGGGTGTAGAAGGGGAAAATGAAGTGTTATTTAATGAGCATACATTTTCAGTTTTTCAAGATGAAAAGAGTGATAGAGATGGATGGTGGTGATAACGACATATTATGAATGTATTCAGTACCACTCAACTGTAAACTTAAAATTGTTCAAAATAATAAATTGTATGTTGTGTATATTTTAACAGAAAAAAGGAAAAAGATAATACTAAGAGTTTTAAAAGGGACATTAATTATAGATAAAAATGCAGAAATAGTTTATGGAGATAAGAAGTATTTGAAAATATAAACATTGCTTAAATAAAAGGTAACTAATATACATCTATATCACTGTAACCTTTTCTCCTCCACTACTTAATTTTATCCATATTTAAGAACCTACCTCTGACATTTTCTCATATACATAAGTATTTTAAATTATATCTGTAACTTAGAATTTTATTTTAGTAAATCAAACCCTATTTTTACCAAAATCTATTGAACAGAGAAAAGAAATCTATGTATTTTAGCTATGAGGAGAAAATGAAATCCAGAAATCAGGTCTCTTTTTTCCAAAGCAGTCCTGTGGCATCACTGGGAAAATTTAATTGTCACAGATCCTGTTGGAAAACCATTAGATTAGATAATTGCTAAGATCCTTCAAGCTCTATAGTGCTGTTATTCCCTGAGGATATGATTACTCCAATGATTGATTTATATTTTTACACAAGGTGACTATTCTCAGCAATAATGTCACTCACTAACTACGAAAAGTGGTAACTCACATAAGGAGGTGAGAAAAGCAATACGTAGTCATTTTCTTTTTAAGTCTGAATGATTACACTTTGTTGTAATTTGTCAGTGAAAACACTCCAAGTTTAAAACTACAACTGAGTTATTTCACTGGTTATAGAGTAGGCCAGTTCAGTCAAGTAAAGATTAAGTAACCGCTATGTGTGGTGAGAGGAAAAATATAGTTATAGGCAAAAAAATTACAACGAAAAAATAGATCATATTAATCCATTCTTTCAGGTAATAGTTATGTATCAAGGCCTATGGTTTATTAGTATTGCTCCTAATGTTGTCCAAACTAAGCTATATTGTTATCAAAGACAACACTCCCTGTTCTATTATCTGAGCAAGATGACAACTAATTTCAAGTGATAAAAAAAATAAATACAGGGGACCAGCGTACAGTTCCGATTCTTCTATTTGAAATTTATTTATATCCTACTGCTCAAGGTCATCGCCAAAGTCTGATTGCAAAAATTCTTTTAAAAATTGCAATCTCAGGCATAAATGGGTTAATTTGACAGGTAATAATTCCTGCTAATTTTTATGCTCCTGGTGGTTTCCAAATGCAAGTTATGTACAAGCTGTGGTAATCACCATTTTTAAAAAACATTTCCAAAGTATAAATGAGCTATTCAGGATACCTAAAGAAGAAATAAAGCATGATAACTTCATATCATATATTTATATTTCATTCCTATTTTGAAAAATGAGAGAGAATTTAGGCACAATGATGTAAGCAGACAAAAATATGAAGCCGAATTTGTGTAATAGTATTTTGGAACAGGTAGTGTGTATGGAACACAGCCAGATTCTTTTCCATCATTCTCCATTCATCTTATTCTTGAGATGAATTCTTCCCCATCTCTGTAGAGAAAAAGTAAGACATATCCTATATTCCTCTGATTATTTTTTATAATAAAAGAGCTTACTAGGTACTTCTAGTCAAAAGGACAACCTCGGTTCAATAATCAAGATGCATCTTTATTATATGTTTATTCTGGCTTGTTGGTTTCAACTCATTTGTGGAAACCTAGATATTTGTAGATGCACCTTCATATTGTTTCTGTTGAGGTCTTCTCAGCCCCTTAGCAAGCTGTCTTGTACAGTTTTTTAACAACTCACGCTAGCTCCTACCTCTTCATAGCTCTGATCTGTTACATGGGGTAGGTGTTCTAAGCATCCTTTGCTCTGGAGAACTCTAGGATATGAGCCGAATCCTAACGCAGCCACCTTTCCTTCCTCCATAGACAGTACATTTAGACAGTAGTTATATTAGACTGAGGAAGATCCTATTTTACTATATCTCCCAAGTTCCAGGGCACATAAAGATGTGCCTCTTAGATCCTTGTTAGTTTGAAGACTTGTTGCCCTAGCTGCCAATTCAGTCTCCAGCTGCTGTCTATTTCAGGGTTTGCATCAAGTTCATAGAACCGTTTTTCACAAGAGTATACTATTTCCTAAATGACCTACGTCATTCAGAGGTATTAAAAATGCAGCCATTTTGAGTCAATACAGGATATTTCTGATAGAGCATATTGTTACAGAGTTTCAGATAGGGTTGACTGAGGCTTTGAAGGACCTGCATTGCAGGGTGATTTCTACCCAATCCTGCTTCCTTTATTTCTCCTTTTCCATAAAAGGTGATCTTCAACAAATATCCTGAAAATCAACCTCCATCAGAGTGTCTACTGCAAAAGAACCAAATCTGAGACATTCTGTGGAATTGTTATTCATTCATTTTAGTATTTGGCATCTGTTGTCTTAAGGATCCAGCTAAAAAAGATACTAAAAAGTTTATTGCGTGTGTTTTTATACATACTTACTACTGAAATATTCATCAATTCTGTGCAATAATTCCTTGGACAGAATATCATTAAACTTGTTCCAGCAAGTCTCAAATTTACCTGGCTGCTGAGTTCTTGGTAATTTGCATTTAGTACCACATGACACTAAATTCCTTCGCAATGTAATTGCCTATTTATTTTTTCTTTTTACTAGTATACAGTGTAATGAAAGTTATTTGCTGATAATATGTGTTCAATAAAATATTTCAAATGAATGAATGAGAAAAATATAAAATATCATATAAAATATTTTCGTAACTTACTAATATTATTTTCCTTCAAAACTCTACAAATTAGGTGTTATGAACTTTATAATTTAAATTTGTATAACAAACACATACATTTATATAATACAATAATTTGATCAGGTTATTTTATTACCTTACCCAGTGTAGCAGTACATCTTTATTAACAAAACATTCTTTTTAAAATATTTAACATTACCTGGGATTAGCGATATCTATATCTCAGTAGGTATTATAAATTTTGGAAATAATCTAATAATTATTTCATTAGTATTATTTTAGATTAACGGCTAATATTTCCTGATGTTTAACATAGTTTTGGTCAGTTTTATTTTTCAGAAGAACATACAAAATAAATTTTCATCATGTTCATTAGGGCAGGTTTAACTATTATAAAAATAGACTAAAACAAATGATAGCTCAAACACAAAGTTTTTGTTGTTGTTGTTTTTGTTTTTTTAGATGGAGTCTGGAGTGCAGTGGTGCAATCTTGGCTCACTGCAAGCTCCACCTTCTCTGGTTTCCTGGGTTCAAGGGATTCTACTGCCTCAGCTTCCCAAATAGCTGGGACTACAGCCACACGCCACAATGCCTGGCTATTGTTTTTGTTTGTTTGTTTGTTTGTTTGTTTGTTTTTTGTACTTTTAGTAGAGATGACGGGGTTTCACCATGTTGGCCAGCTGGTCTCAAACTCCTGAATTCAGGAGATCCCCCCCACCTCGGCCTTCCAAAGTGCTGGGATTACAGGCGTGAGTCACGGCACCTGGCCAAAAGTGTGTTCCTTGATCACGTAACTATTCAAGGCTGTTTTAGACTGGCAGGTGATTCTTACCCAACTGTTGAAACAAAAACTCAGTTTTTTCTTTTTTGGAGGCTTCAATAACATTCTAGATTATTGCTAAGGAAGGTCCATTGCTGAAAGTAGAGGTATTGTATAAGAAACTTCAAAGTATATAGTTTGAAAATATGCAACATTATGTCAATCTTATCTAGTCTCCATCTGCTTTTTAAACACGCGTCTCAGACATTATGTCTTTTCACTCACAATACGCCTGCATCCATCTTTAAATATGTATGGACTTCTTTTTTAGTATACCACCACTATGTAATTATCTCCCAACAAAATTAATAATAATTTATTCTTATTGAGTCATGATGAATTTCTAATTAAATTTATCTGATTGTGAGACCAGAAGTCTAACAACATCTAGTTGTAGAAAGCTAGCAACCTCTTTCTCTCTCACAACTTTTGATATAGACTGTGAAATGTCTATTTTAGGGACTGAGAAATACATAAATGGTCATTTTATGGTCAGTTTTAGAAGTTTAGATTTATTCGTGGATCTGGTATATTCTACAAGGACAGATTTGCAGTATTCAGTAAATTGGTTTTAAGATTCTCACAGGGAAGCTAAGAAAAGCATGTTCCCACATTCTAATCCTAGAGATTTTGTTTCTGTAAGCCTGAATTGAGATCTGGGAATAAGCATTTTAATCAAACGCCCAGGTGATTCTTCTCGTCATACTGATATAGGAAACAGCATATGGATAATGAAGAGAGAGTGGTAGGGAGAATTCTAAGATGGTTCCCCAAATTTTATACACACAACTTCTCCCTTATGTAATCAAACACTAGAAACTGTTGTAAAGGGATTTTGCAGATATAAATAAGGTCTCAAATCAATTGCCTTAAGAGTATCCTGGTGGGCCTGACCTAATCACCTGAGCCCTTTAAATTCAGAGAGTTTTCTCCAGCTGATTGCAGAATGGAAAGTAAATGAGACTCACTCCATATGGTTTGAAAGAAAGCAAACATCCATGTAGGTGTGCATTGGTATGAGAACCACATGGAAAGAAACTGAGTAGTCTTGGCCATGATCTATTAGGAAAATGGAGACCTCAGTTGTACAACCACAGGAATATCAATTTTGCCAACAAGTAGCATATTAATTTCTTGTGGCTGCTATAATAAATTGCCACAAACTTGGTGGCTTAAAGCAACAGAAATGTATCCCCTCACAGTTTTGAAATCTAGAAGTCCAAAATCTGTATTACTGGACCAAAATTAAGATTTTAGCAGGGCCAAAACTGTCTCTGAAGGCTCTAGGAGAGAATGTTCTTGGCCTGCTTCAGCTTCTAGTGGTTGTCAACATTCTGTGGCAACATTACTTAAATTTCCAAGGCCAGCATCTTCAACTCTCTATCTGCTCTATCTTCACATGGCTTTCTCTCCAGTGTGTTTGTGTGTCAAATCTCCTTCTGCCTCCCTCTTGGTTGCAGTTAGGGACCACCACAATAACCAGGAGATACTTAATCACATCTGAAAAGACTTCGCCTGATAAGGTAACATTCACAGGTTCCAGTGATTAGGATGACAGTACCTGTTGGTGGGCCGTTTTTTAACCTACCACAATAAGTGAGACTGGAAGAAAACCGTAAATTTCAGATGGAAACTCCAGCCCCAGTGGACACTTTTATTTTAGTCTGATGATGCCCAGGCAGAGAACCCAGTCATGTCATGCCTGGACTGCTGACCTCTGTAGCAATGAGTTAATAAATAAGTGTTGTTTTTAAGCTGCTATGGTTGTGGTTATTTGTTATGCAACAATATAAAAATCAATACAGAGGCCGGGCGCGGTGGCTCAAGCCTGTAATCCCAGCACTTTGGGAGGCCGAGACGGGCGGATCACGAGGTCAGGAGATCGAGACCATCCTGGCGAACATGGTGAAACCCCGTCTCTACTAAAAAATACAAAAAACTAGCCGGGCGAGGTGGCGGGCGCCTGTGGTCCCAGCTACTCGGGAGGCTGAGGCAGGAGAATGGCGTAAGCCCGGGAGGCGGAGCTTGCAGTGAGCCGAGATCGCGCCACTGCACTCCAGCCTGGGCGACAGAGCGAGACTCCGTCTCAAAAAAAAAAAAAAAAAAAAAAAAAAAAATCAATACAGAATTGAAGACATTTTTCTTTAATTGGTTATACTATAATCTTTCTTTCCTGCAAAACGTCTCTTTTTATGTTACACAGCTCAACAAAGGGCACCTTCTCTTACTCAGAAGTGCAGCCTATAAATTTGTGAGTTGTCAGGGACCCCTCTTTCAGTCTTAAACTCCTCCTCCAAATAGCCAACAAAGGCATTGCATCGTATTTCCTTAGTATTTCAAATCTCTATCATTCTCTTCATTATTATGGTCAATATCTTCATTCACACTCTGCACCTGTGAGTAGACTCTTAACTCCAGCATCTATTTGTAATCCCAAACTGACTTGAGCCTATTCTTAACAAAGCTGACAAAATGACATATCTAAATATCAAATCTAATCATGCCACTTTCCATCTGAATATCCTCTGTTTCCTTCCTATATAATTCAGATAATAAAATCTAAGCTCCTTATCATAAATATGTACAATTTACTATACATTTTAAACTAAAAAAAGGGAAATTTTGTTCTTTGTGCATAACTATTTTGAGCCCCTCAGAATATGAAACATCATCCTCTGTAGTAAAGTTTTATGGAAAACGTGAGAGCTCTATGTTAGCCTGTGTATAGGTACCCTCTGCCCCTTCAAGTTTTCAGCCTACTAACTGCAGGGATCCTATGCTTAAATAAAAAATGATCCCTCTTAGAATCTTTATCTGCTATCCCCAGGCTGGAATAGGCACTTCTCCTTTGCCTTTATAGTTATCCCATTACCATGACTAAATATTCACTTACCTGAGTGCCATGCCAGTCTCATTCTGTTATCAATATTCAATGCCTAATAGAGTGCCCAGCATGTAGTTGTTTCTTAGGTAATGTTTATTTGTAAGGAACATGCCTGCACTGTAGCCAGGTAGGCATAGGCCAATGTAAACATCCTACATGACTCAGCAAGTTTGGAGCGCAGGAGCATAACTCCACTTGCTATATAATCACAGCTATGTAGCCATAACGTGGGAAGGCTCATAACCTGGCTCAGAGCAACTATTGACTGTAAAAGGTATAACTGCCCTGCTGACACAGTACAGGCACACTCGCACCCAGAGAAAAAGAGGGAGAGCCAGAGCTTTCTGTCTTTCAGACAGACAGGGGGAGCCAGGACCCAACTCAGCTTGCTCACACCCAGACAGAGAAAGAGTTAAGCTGCTGACCCTGTAAGGAGAGCCAGCCATGCAGTTCTGCATGGAAGTGACAGGAGCCTCAGAACCAGAGCAGGTAGTTAAGACAGTGACAGTGTAAGGAAGCTGCTGAATAAAACCATCTTTCACCTGCCTATAGCCCCCCAAATGTTCTTTCAGCTGTCTGCCACTCATCCACCCACTCCCTTCAGACCTCAGCACGGGCTGGAACCTGACCCTGGACATGACATTATTAACTGAAGCCAATGAGGAGATAAATGGGTAACTCTTGAATATGTGTTGGATATGTTTATTTTTCTCTACCTGAATTTTACAAAATGTCTAACTAATAAAATAGCCTTTCAAGGGATGAGGGGTGAGGGGAGGGACAACTAGCTAATGTATGCATGGCTTAAAACCTAGATGATAGGCTGATAGGTGCAGCAAACCATCATGGCACATGTATACCTGTGTAACAAATCTGCACGTTCTTCTGCATGTGTATCCCAGAACTTAAAGTAAACAAACAAACAAACAAAGGAATAGCAGTTCTTTATATTTCATATATTTCTCAATTTTTTTTTTTCATAGTACTTATCAAAATGTATTGTAATATGTTATTATTGGTCAGACTTGTGTAACTGTGACTTTTAAGCAGGATATTTCCTTTGGCGACTGTATTAGTTCCTTCTCATGCTACTAAGAAGAAACACCCGAGACTGGGTAATTTACAAAGGAAAAAGGTTGAATTGACTGACAGCTCTACAGGGCTGCGGAGGCCTCAGGAAATGTACAGTTATGGTGGAAGGGAAAGCAAACATATCCTTCTTCCCATGCCACATGGTGGCATGAAGGAGAAGAATGAGAGCCGAGTGAAGGCAGGAAAGCCCCTTGTAAAACCCATCAAATCTCATGAGAACTTATTCACTATCACGAGAATAGCATGGGGAAAACTGCTCCCATTATCCAATTATCTTCCACTGGGTCCCTCCCATGACACATGGGGATTATGGGAACTATAATTAAAGATGAGATTTGGGTAGGGACACAGCCAAACCATATCAGCTACATAGTCTAGCATATAACAAAATAGCCTGTGCATATTAAGTATTTAATACATATTTTGACTCCAGAAATGTACAGTGAAAGAGAAAGGGAGGAATGAGGAAGAAATAAATTGAGAAGCTAAATTATTTTGGGAAAATTTGATGGTTAAAAAACTGGCATTCAACGTGGTTGGAAGTGGAAATGTGAGCACTTTTTTTGTTTATTTTGTTTATTTTCTTTTCTTTCTTTTTTTTTTTTTTTTGAGTGTGTGCTTTAGGAGGAAGTAGTATTCATTATAGGGTTAGAGATTGAAAATAAAGGAACTTAGACCAGAAAGATCAAGTTTACCAGAAAGATGCAAAGGGGCATAATCGAGTGTATAGAAGGGGCTCCTGTTCCCTCTAGGCAACTTTATAGGTGAAAAAGAAGAAAATTTAGAAAAATTCCAACAGATGGCTTCTATTTTTCTTTTTTTCTTAAATAAGAAGCAAGGTTGCCTGTTGAGCATAGGAGAAGCTGGTGGGATTCTCTGCTTAAGGAAGGGTGTTTGGGAAAGATTTGTAACAGTCTCTGTGGGCTGAATGAAAGCAAAATTTGGTGATCAAGAATAGATGCCTTGATATTCAGATATTATTGCAAAATTACAAAGGACAAGGTGCAGTATTCTCCTTGTAAATCCCTGCGTTTAGTCTTCCTACTGGCAATTCCCTTCTGCTCGTGTTTGCCAGATTAAGCCTAGTAAGTATTGTTTTATTTTGTTACAATAAAGACTGTACATTTTAAATACTGCCATAAAATTTACAAAACAATTATTTAATATGTACTTCATGATAAATATTGAATACAGTAATGATAGAAAATAAACAAAATTTATCTAGTTTGATTTTTGTAAAACCAAAAAAACTGTTCTGTCATAGACACACTTACACACATACACACACACACCCCCTTTCATTATTATATGTAACAAAGTATTAATAAACTATATGCTATCAAAGATGGAATCTTTATTATAAAGCTAAAGATAATAGGGAGTGCTAAAAAAAAGTCAACAAGGATATTACACTTTCTGGTTAATAACTGTGCATTTTGCCAAAACTGATTACCAAATGCATCATTATATAAGCTCCATTGAGTTCTTCCCAAATCAAGATTGTACAGAGCTTTTTGGAATGTACAGGATATCATTTAATCAAGGGAGTGAAGGGAGGCAGTGCAAGAGAGTGAGACTTGGTAAATACAAAGATAAAACTTAGAGCTATAAACTACCTGTGCTAATGGCAGTTCATTGCTGTTATGACACTGACTCTAGATATGAAAAATCATTTGAAGCCCAATATGACTTCATTTTAAATGATGTTAAAATAGGAGTAATTAGACCTTGATTAAGTCATCTTATGCACATTCAATCATGTTTCAACAAATTTTTCTAACTTGTATTTTGTTTCTGGGTGTCTGTCTATTGTAGGGTATTTTTATGCCTACCCTATAGTGATAATTATTCTCATCACAAAGAGTAGCACTTTTATCAAGAGCTTTGCAACAGACTCAGTGCTACAATTCCTTCATTAAAACTGTTAAGTGAAATTGCCAATACTTGCTTTATTGACAAGGATCGTAAAGCTGTTATCTTTCACTTCTGAAAGGTTTCTTTCAGAATTTCAACACCTGCTCAGAATTTTAAAATATGTATATATTAATATGTTGAAGTAATTTTGTTATAATTGCTATTTCAAAATACTGTTCTAGGGTCCCTGAAAAATTCTAGAACAGTAGGATTTAGCAAACCTGTTTCATACGCCTGACTGTCATTAAGGCAATTCAAATCATCTCGTAATGCTAAAATGCTTCAAGATTGTGGAGCTAAATAAAACTCAAATTGGTGAGTAAATGGCTCATACTTAGGAGAAAGCATGCAGATAATAAAGAAAGATTGGATGGAAGTATTTCAAATACAAGAAATGTTGGAAAGACAAGCTGTTTATTAATTTCTTTCAACAAATATTTATGTAGTAACTACTATGAAAGAAAAGCTGTTTGTTGTTGCAACAGATATTTATGCCACCATACTGCTAATTGTTGAGACAACAGCCATGGAAAAATCACAGTCCTTGGCTTCAATGCCAACAATTCTAATTATATAATGCAATTTTGATATTTTAAGAATCACAAATAATTCATTATTACTATAACATAAAGCATAAAGGTTTATGACAAGAGTTGGGTCTGGACAAGTAGCCAACAGAGCTGCATAATGAAAGTCTTTTATGAAACAAAAAGATCCCAATGGAGGACTCTATTCTTTCTACAAATCATGTGTATTTAATCATAAGAAGAAATATGTCAAAATTGATTTAAGAATCAAAATGAAATATGTACTTTTGATACATCCCTAGCTTAGACAGAAATTAATGCAATTGTTTTAATTAAAGAAAACACAGTGTAATATGCGTGTATGTTACAGATTGACTATTCCCAATCCAAAACATTGGAGACCAGAAATGTTACAGATTTCAGAGATTTTCAGATTTTGAAACAGTAAAATATCCCTAATTTGAAAATCCAAAATCCAAAATGCTCCAAAGAGCATTTCCTTTGAGTGTCATGTCAGTGCTATGATCAAAAAGTCAGATTTTGGAGCGTTTTGGAATTCAGATTTTCAGCTTTGGGATTATAAATAACATATATATGTACACAATATAAAAGATAATATTTAGTATAAATCATCCTCAGAAAATCAGGAAGAAATAGCAAAAGGTCAAATAGAAATGACAAGCTTTATTTTAAAATGGTGTTGGAGGGAAATATGTGCTATATTGTTTGTAAAAATAAAGACTGAGACCGGGCGCGGTGGCTCGTGCCTGTAATCCCAACACTTTGAGAGGTTGAAGCAGGCAGATCACGAGGTCAGGAGTTGGGGACCAGCCTGGCCAACACGGTGAAACCCCGTCTCTTCTAAAAATACAGAAAATTAGCCAAGCGTGGTGGTGGGCGCCCGTAATCCCAGCTATTTGGGAGGCTGAGGCAGGAGAATCCCTTGAACCCTGGAGGCAGAGGTTGCAGTGAGCCGAGATCACACCACTGCACTCCAGCCCGGATGATAGTGCGAGACTGCGTCTCACAAAAATAAATAAATAAATAAAATAATAATAATAATAATAAAGATTGAATTAAATAATATTCTTATGGCATTCATTACAGTGAAATAAAATTCTAAAGTAAAACCAGTTTAATAGAAAGAACAAAGAGTAAAGCTGTTATAAAATGTGGGAATGATAAACTAAGCAATTAATTACAATGTAAATCTAATAACCTGCCCCGATGATAATTCTTGTATAAGACTTTTCTGTGATTTGACCAAGAAACTATCCTTTTAAGCCTACAGAACGACTGAGGAAATAATCAGAAATGAGTTGCTCAACAGTTCCTAGAAGAAAGGAAGCAAGAAATTAATAATACTAAAGCAATTTACAGCATTAACATGTTATCAATAAGAAAGAAATTGATAAGTATATTGGTGAAGAGGATTTCCAAGTTTAAATGGGGAAATAAATCATTGATTGTACTAAATATTTTTTTTAATTACAAGAGAAAACTAAGTGCAGGAATGACAACAAAGGGCATTAAAATAGAAAAGAGCTGTGCCCTTTTTTTTTCAAAAGTTGTTTATATCTTCCTGATTAAAATTAGCAGGAGGAAAAGTAATAGAATAAAGATGTTATTAAAGATAAAAGATACTTGAAAAACAACTGGGCCAAACCAACCGTCATATAAATTGCCTAATATAGAAGCCTCTGTTAGCTCAAATATAAAGTGATGATGCAAAAGAGATAGCACATGCCCAAGGAACTGTGGGAAAGAAAATGTGCAAATATACCTCTTCTCTAAATGTAGCGTAGTGAAAGAGGGTGTGAGAGGGCATTAATATGAACAGCTGTCTATTAACTGAATGTGAGTCAATTGATTTAGCTGACATAGCTCTTTTTTTCTGCATCTCTTTATTTCAGTTTCCATGCATCCTTCTCAGTGAAAGAACATCAACCTTAGGGGCGGGGGAGGAAAGCACTTGTTTTTCACAATAAGCACGTCTCTCTTGTTAAAACGTCCAGAATGAAAACTATTTAGGCACATTTAGTAAGACATTCCTATGTGATTGTAAATATCCTCTGATGTTCTAATTTTCTACTTCCAGATATCTTTTGGCTTTTTCCAAAAGGCAGGGATCTACAAGGGCACAATTCAAATTTATTAGAGCAGGAAAAGGCTGTGTATTTTTTAGGTCAGATCACCATGCCTAGAAACAGTTTAATGTCCTTAATTAACTTGTTTTTATTTAATGACCCCTGATTTGGTATCCTGCTATGCCCAATGTACATCTTGTGTAGGGTTTTCAGCCTTACATTTTTAGAAAAACGCATCTTAATTAACTTAATTACTGTTTATTTCACATGGAAAAGTAGAAAAATTATTAGTGTCATTTGTTGAGACAGACTGAATAAAGAAGCATGGAATTAAAGTCGAAACACTTGAATTTAGTTTAAACATAATCTGTAACCAAGTTTTTAGTCTTAGTTGAGGAGGCTATCTTCTCTAGGTTTAATTGAGAAGCATGATAGTATTGGAGTTAACAGCATAAAGTTTCAACACAGACTATCCGTTTATGTACTTTCTCCATAGCTAATCCCATAAATTTGGGAAAAAATACCTAATTGCTTTGAGCTTCAGCTTCGTTAAGTGTAAAATTTGACTCATAGTAATAATACCTACCTTATAGGGCTTTGTTATGTGTGGTTTATGTTAGCACTGTATATGTTAAATAAGGATAACTAGAGTACTTTATTGTTTATTGTGAGTGACTGTTCAATTTTTTCAGATAAATTGGTCTTGAAAGAATTTGCCCATAAGCACCTACTCAATGTTAACTATTTTTATTAGTGTGATAAAAACAAAGACATTTGAGAACTCTATTTCTAAGCAATATTTTGAGTGCATTGCACTGTTGGGAAGACATCCATGAATTTCATCACATTTGCAAAGGCTATATGCTTTAGTTATTACTGCTGATTAAAAATAACACCTCAATTTAGTGGAATAAAAATGTTTTGTAAAGCTCGTGGATTCTGTGGATCAGGAATTTTGGCAGAGCACAGCACTATGACTCCTGTCTGTTTCATTAGTCTGAGGCCTCAGTTGGAAAGATCTGAATGACTGTCATGATTAACAGAGGCTTCCTTGTTCCTGTTACTATATAACACAGAATCCTAAGATTTTTTATTTTTTATTTTTATTTTTTATTAAGGTCATGGATTCTGTGTTCCATGAATTTAGAAAGAACACCACAGCTGAAAGTACTCAAATGGAAAAAGGTAGAAGAACTGAGGCTGGGGGATCCACCTCTGAGATGTCTTTGTCACTTACATGTCTGGTCCTGGGCTTGAGTGGTTATCGGATGTGTTCAGCAGCTACTGATGACCAGAGAGCTAAAACATAGATTCTTCATATGGTTTTGAGGCTGTGAGTTTTTAGAGATCTTTCAGAGACAGCATCCTAAAAGAATGAGCTGGTCTTGGCAGTCACTTCTGCTGTAATCTATTGGTCAAAGTAGTCACAGGTCAGCTCAAATTCAAAATGGTCTCTCAATGGGAGAATACCAAAGACTTTGGGGGCAATGTTTTAAAACCACTGCAGAATTCAATACAAAATATAAAGCACCACTTTTGTCCTTTCCAGGTCTGACTTTATGCATAACTACTTCTTAATAGTCAAGTTTTGAACATTCACGTCTTTAAACCATTCCAGTTTCCATCTAGCTTTCTGTTCACCTTAAACTTTTTAACATGTTGAAAAGTAAGCTAATCGATATTTCCTAAAATCAGTTTATTCTCTGGACCTGCCTTATTTTAAAAGAAGAGCATCTGACTAAGATAATATCTAATATAACTTTGTTAGAAAAGTAAATTCAGTGACATTCTTGACATTTCTCTAGTTATCTTCTGCATTTATTCCTCAAATATTTTCAAATCTTTTTTTCTACATTCTCTCACCAGTGATTTTTTTTTAATGTTCCTATTTAACACTAGTGCAAACATACATTATAATTCGTGGGGCCTTTTAAATAATATTTTTCTTGTTTAACAAGCTTTTGATTACATTTTTCCTTCAGCTGCCCCTCCACTTTGCAAAACTATTTGCCCTAAAACAATGCAAGGTAAATATTAACCACTGATTAAATAATTTTGATTTTTCCAAAGTTCACAGATTAAATTTAGGATTTATTTTTCTCAGGGCACTTTTGTTGAAAACTTTGTGTCTAACCTTGCAAGTTTTGTTATTAGCATATGATGTGAATGATTATTTGAATGGACGTTTGGGAATAGATACAGGCAGAGAACTACAGAAAATACAAGCAATCGCCCCAGGCTACTGCAGAATCAAATTTACTCCTGTTGATGTTTTAAGACTACATTGATGCCGACCTTGAGAGGAAAGAAAAGCTACTCTCAGAACAGCAAAATCATGGCCAGATGGAGCACAGTTGACAGAAACTTTAAAATCCATGCATTTAACCTTGTCCAGATTAAAGTCCTATACTCTTCATTCAAGCCAAGTTCGTCTGCACATTGTTCTCCTTTTACAACAAAACCCATTCAAAATTCTTATTTTTTTCTCACATTTTCAATATACATGAATTATCTCTTCTCTCCTTTTCATTTTAGCAAGCTGGCAGTTCCCACATTTGTTTAAACGTCAGAAGTTCCTTAATCTTAGAAAGTTTTTTAAAAGATCCACATTTTTTATGCTAACCCCAGAACTACTAATTCAGTTATGGGACAGGGAAAAAAACAATCTGTATTTTGTCAACTGCAAATCTGAGGCTGTATCAATCCCAGGAGATTCTAATGAGGCTGACTAATGCCGGATAACTATTAGGAGAAAACGTTCTAAAGATAACTTAGTAGGCCTCCACTCAAATTAGAGCTCAAATACCAATTTTTTAAGAATCTATCTCAATGTTGTAAAAATGAAATTAAATACTCCACTATCTGATCATTTTCAAAAGTTTCTAAGACATCACATTATAGCAAAAGGGTCTGTGGTCTAGAGGGAAAAGTCAGATAATTTTGCTTCCACTTCTAGCCTGGTATAAACATGGATGGTTACATTTCCTTCTGAGCATCTTTATCTGGTTTTCTTTTTCATCTGAAATACGAGTGATGACACTTACTTGCTTATTTCCTAAACATGCTGTGAACATAGTTGAATTAGTAAACTTAAAAATAACTTTTAAGTACTAAACATGTCTATTACACTATTTAGAAAATTATAGTCACTCTTTTATATTTAAACTATGCTATTTATTTGCTTATTTTTGTTTTGTTTTTAACTTCTGTGAAAATTGTTCTTATTCTACCAATAAATTCTTAACCTTTTAAGGGAAAGAATTTAGTGTCTTCAGATTACAGCATTTTCCCTTTTCCCAGATGTGCTACCTGTTAAGAGTTTTTAATATTAACTATATAACTTATATTAGATAAAACTAGACTCATTTATGTGAAATTCTTTCCCACATTTGATCCCGGTAGGATGCATGTGACCATGATTCTCAATCAGAGTGACCCTTCTTTTTTTTTTTTTTTCTTTTTCTCTCTCTCCTTTTCTGTCTTTATTTTAGTCTTTAATAGTATCCTTGTCATGAGACTTTCCTTTGAATTAAAAATAATACATATTTATTTTAACATGCCAAACAATACATAGATACATCAATATAATGTTAATAGTTTTTTTCACAATCTCATTCTAATGATATCAACTCAGAGGTAAGTGTTAAGTTATATTTCCTCTCTTATTTTTCTGTAATCTCAAAAGGAAAAAAAAATGATGGCCACACAGACCAGAAAGTGGGAGGAGTTTCCAAAGTGGCATAGTACTACGTATCTGGGCACACAGGCTCCACCCACAGATTGGGTCACATCCATGTAACCAGACAGGTAACAAGTGGAATGGCTAAGAAATGAGTCAATAGAAGTGGTAGGGATTTAGGATTTGTTGCAGAATTCTCTCTAAATGTGGCAGTCACCAGGAGTGAATGCAAAACTAGTGTATCCAGATTTTCGAGGTTTTTAAAAGACAAAAAAAAAAAAAAGAAAGAAAGAAAAAGAAAGAAAAGCAAAATACACCTGATTTAGTTACAATATACTAACCTTGAAAACTCTATAAACCCACATAAACACATTTCTAAGTAGAGTCAAATTTGTTAAATATCTTCTTTTTGGTTTCTTGATGTCTAATTTATTACTAAACTATATTAAGACTCTCATTATATAATACCCAAAGAGTATGTTATGGTCATTTGGTGATAGATCTTCTTTTTGTTAAAAACAAGATTTTCTTTTGAGGCACTGGTGATAAAAATTGTGTTAGATGTTTACCTTAATCAGTTGGTTTAGTTGGTGTCTATTCTGTTTCTCTTTTTCCTTTCTCCCTTTGTAGTTGATAAATGTCTTGGGAGAACTACTGAGAATATCTAAGCCCTGTTTCTCCTCAAAAGTTTTGCCTGCTGTGTAGCAGAGTGAGGAATAGAAAAGAACTATTTGTACCATTTTTTCATGTAATTTTTATATAATTATGAAATTAGCTTAAAACAAAATATTCTTAAAAATCATTTTCTTTTTTGTTGTTTGAAATTAAAATTAGTTTATACTTTCTACTTGGATATGTCCATTTGTTGCTTATCTGCTCGCATAATTTCTTTGTTCAAAATTGCTTTTCTAGACTATATCATTTTTTCTTAAATGCCTTGTAAAATCTTGCTATTATGAAGTATTTGTTTCATATCTCTTTTGCGATAAAGGAATTTCAATACTGCCTAAAACTGAAAGCCTAGTGAGAGAGATTTATCTAAGAATGAGGTCATCACTGTGTTGAAACACAGAATTTGACTGGGTCTTTCCGTGGAGGACTATTTCAGCATTTACTGAAACTACTGGGTTCTAGATCATTGGACTTCACTACTAAACTAAAAGGCATAGATATCTGATTAAAGAATGGTGGTGTGCTCTTTTGGCTGAAACTTTTACTTGTGCCTTTAGAAATGAAAGCATTCCCAGACAGAAATGTCAACATTATTGTAGGCTTACTGAAAACTGAGCTTATGGGTAGTAAAATTACAGCTGTATTATGGGTACAACATGGATCGAATATTTTCCTTTTCTGCAATACGCAGTTACATGTTTTCTTCAGCCTACTGTCACTTTGCCACTCTTCTGAAATTGCTATCTTTTTTAGGAAAAAGATATTTCTTAGGAAATGGATATCACTTAAAAATTAGTAAATTTTTCCATCATGAATACTAACAACCTTCCTAACAGATTGCTTCATGACTGTTCATATTTATTTGACACAATAACAAAGAAAGCATATTGCTATTTGTATACTCTGCGATATAAATCTCATTAACATAAAAATATACTATGTATGGTTTATTTGGAGATACAGGTAGAATCACTTTCTCAGTCAGCACCTATCCTGTTTGTTTTCTTTCCTTTTGATGTTAAAGGAATCACAGCACAATGTATTTTTTAAAATATTCATCACGATGTCTTAGAAAGTAAAAATAAAAATCAATTCAAAACTTCTCAAAATGGCTTTCACCCAGTTGCTTCTGTAAGTCTGTGCCTCTTTATTTTGTGCTCATTTTCTTTTTTCAAAGATCTCCTTTAGGCTACCTTGCAGCACGTTTTATGGATCAGTGATTCTGCTGATTGTTTTTTCTCACCAAGGTCGTTAGTGGGACCCATCTATCCCAGTCTCCACCTTCCACATAGACTTTCATCTGTTTTGCAAAACATAATCCTAATAACTGTATTTCCTGGGATCTTCAACTAGAAAGTCTGGTTAGTTAGAATTGATTGATTTTTAAAATTATTATTGCTCTATTATTGATTATACAAGCTCCTACATTATTAAAATTAATAAGAGTTAATATTTATTGAACATCTATTATTTTCCAGGCACTGTGGGAATTTATTGTAAATTTTATTTCATTCAATTCCTCTAATGCATTAGGTAGAAAGGACTAATATTATCCCATTTGTACAAATGGTAAAAGTCAGTATAATCTTGTCCATAGTTACAGGTTAGTAAACTTCAGGAATGAGAGCTGACCAAGAATCTGTTTATACACAAACTCTGATTTCTTAGCCCCTTTTCTTATCTGCTTAATGATACTGTGTTATTTCTTCTACATAACTTGACCAAATCCATGCCATTGAATGCATTTAGTAAATTTACCTTGAAATGTATTTACCTACATGTAGTTAAAATGCAAAGAAATTAAATCATTCTTGAAAAAAATTATTAAACTCAGATATATTTGTTAGATAATTTGGTAAAATAGCTAATGAGAAGCAAACGGCAACAAATAGATTCAACTAACACTTCATATTTCTAAAACACAAATAATTTATATTTGATTAATTCATTTCCTTAATTCACAGTTAATTTCTACCATATTATAGGTTAGAAATCATATAACCTCTATTTTAAAATGTTCTTCAGAGTTTTAATCATTTTTTCCCTAACCTAATTTTTCTTTAAGTCAAATAAGGATAGAAATGCTTTAATTCATTTGTATATCAAATAATCATTTATTCTGTGTATTCTATGCTATGCCAACAAAGTAACGTTAAGAGGTATTGTTTCTCTATGAGGATGAATATTCATCTTGGAAGGAGATGGGTCCCAATACAGGAACATGGAAGAAACAAAGTTCAAATTAGCAGGGAAGGATACATTTTTCTCTCTTCATCTTGTGCCAAGTGAGTAGAAGAAAAAACAACCTGTGATGTCATAGGACTTATAGTCCAGAAGAGAAGACTGAGAGGTATTCAGTTAACTAAGGGAATCCTAAAAGGATTCCCCAGAGATTTTGACACTGAATATGAAGCATGTGGATGAGGAATGAGCTGGAGAGTTTTAGATTAGGTGATAGTTTGCTATAGAGAGAATTAAAAAAAGTGTACAGTTTGATCTGCTCAGGTGTTGAGTCTGAGAATGTTGGTTGGACAGAGTCACATCAAGGAGAACTTTGTATTCTTTCAATACTTTTTTGACTTTACCTAATTGATACTAGGGAACAACCTCATGATAACATGGCATCTATTCTATTCATGTCCAGTAAAATAATTTTTAAATGGTGCCACAGAGATTACCATTGTTTTGTCAGACATGCCTTTATGTTTTAATATTCTTGGCAATATATTTCTGGCTTCAGACTCTACTGTGTCTTTCAACTTCATCAACGTAATTCAATCTGTTTAAAGTATTAAACTGTTAAGAGTGATTTTGTGCGTATGTGATATTAGATTCCCTAGCAGGACTCTAACTGCCCTTCCCCACTCTTGCTTGCATTAGTTTCTCTGTATTTGACATGGTTCTTCTCTTTTTAAATTTATTTTTATTTTTTAACAATTTCTTCAACTTGTATTTTAGATTAAGGGGTTCTCATTTTTATAAAAGTTAATAAACAAGGACTTTTGGAAAGTAATGTATTTGAGAGTTTTCCCCTCCAAACATTGCTATTTTTAGCATGGTGCTTGCACCTATAGTCTTAGCCATTCTGGAGGCTGAGGCTGGAGGACCTTTTCGGCCCAGATATTTGAGACCAGTCAGCAAAATAGCGAAACCCCTTATCAAATTAAAAAAAAAAGAAAAAAAAAAAGCTATTTTTTAAATTGAGCTGACACAGTTAATCAGATTGTAATGCTATCTTAATGCAACTCTAATAATGCTAAAATTATATTAATAATAAAAGAAAGATGTCAAGACTCCAATCTATAAAGGACCTAGTGACAATAATAAGAAAGGTTTGTTTATATATGTGTGGTGGAGGGTCAAGTGTATTTATTCATGCTTGTTTGTAGGGTAAATAGTGAATCAATTATTAAATGGGGAAAATATGTTGTATTCGTTTATGGTACAGTAAAACCCACCTAAAATCCACATACATATATCAAGATTTACAGAAGTTTGCACAAAGAGTAACATGATATCATGTAATTTGGCCTATTAATTATATCTCCAGGTAATAATCTATTCTAGTGGTCTCAATTTTCTTGTTCCTAGTCACCATCTATAAAGTAGACATAAATTCAATTTGAATTTCATTTTAGGGTCAGTGATAAATAGACAATTTCCTCTGCTCTTATCTAAAGCCCATCCAGATGGATCACCTATGCACTGTTTGGGACAACCCACTCCTTTTATTCTTAGGTGATTAACACTAGAAATATTTACTGTTTCTGAAAAGCCCTTTATTAATTCATAAAGCTGTTGAGCCCTCAGTAGAGTAACCTTTCTACTCTTCCATGAAATAAATGCATCTGTAATAAGGGAGAGATTTTAGCATATCCATCACTAAGCAGGCATTTGCTGGTGGGGACTGTCCTAGGTTCTAGGAGTAAAATAACGAACAAAACATGATCTTGGCTCTCAAGTCTCTTACACTTTAGGTCAGATTTCTGAAGAGGTCTTTTCCACTGAGGTCTAAGAACCACTTGCAATGGTATACACAGTGCATTATCCCAAAGAAGAGGATCCACAATTGTCACCATGTCACTCTGTTTATTTCCAGGATGACCACAGATTCTTCTAATACATAAGACAAAAGTAAAACAGTGTTGATGACTATACTTCCATATGATGATGTGGAGAATCTACCAGTGGGGATTCTGAAATACGTTAGAAGTAAAATGTGCTGGGGCATCCAGAGAAGTGTGCCTAGTTTAGGATGTTTTATGTAAGGGAGTGTAGAGATATCCCAAAGCTTAAACTTCTACCAGTATCATAGCAAAACTACCTCTGTTAATGCCTTGATAATCTGTTCTTTTCCAAGTCGACTTCTCCTATATTTTCATCATGTGGCATAGTTTTGAAAGTTGTAGAGTGAAGCATAACCTGCACAACACAAAATATCTGCTCAATAAACTAAATAGACTGCTTTTTAAACTGCAATTTTCTTAACTAAGAATATAAGATACAAAACTATCATAAGAATCAAACAAGAAAAAATATATACCAAAGCACTTTTGATTTGTATATGAAATAAAAAAATCAGTGATACTATTTGTATATTTGAGTTTATTTATGTCACTGTAATTTATTTGCCAAGACATTGTTCAGTGTTAACAATGAACTTAGGTCAGTTAATTCATCATACGCCAAGCATTAGTGAAAATACTCCGAATAATTATCTTTTTTGAGTACAGTTTTGCACACACAAAGTTTTACAACTGTTCTTGCCATTTTTTTCATTGCTATATACAGCAGACTATGTGAACTGAAGAGCTTTTATTTTTATTTCTACACTTTTATGCTATCTTCAACATAACATTGAAATTAACAATCTTTTTTTTCTGAATTTTTTCTCTTAAAACTCAATTTCCATCCTAAAATATTAGCAGAGTAGCTTTTTTTTTTTTTTTTTTTTTGAGACGGAGTCTTGTTCTGCCGCCCAGGCTGGAGTGCAGTGGCCGGATCTTAGCAGACTAGCTGTTTTATTCCCCAATAAATAGACACATAAAAGCACTAAAAGGGAAACCCTACTTTGCTTTTGTATCGCCATCTGTTATATATCACATTTGATGTGTTAACTGATGCAAACCGTATACTGCCGAAATAAGCATTGTCTTTCCACACTTTTTAGTGAAACTTTGGCAAATTCACTGATTTTACTCAATAAATAAGTAGGGAAGAGTGATTTATAAATCATACACATGTATGTATATTTAGTCTGTAGCTTCTCTGTGAACTAAGATAAAATAAAAAGGCAACAGTATAAAAGATCATTACTTGTTTTTAGACAATTCTGTAATAATATGAATGTAAAATTTATGATTATTTTAGTGAAAACAAAAGCACGTAAATACCAGACATTTTATTTTGTCCTGATTATTATGGCATGGGTTGTTAATAATGGTATTTGCTAAGTTTATATCCAAAATTTAGTCAATTATAATTTTGAGCATGGAATAAAAATGTAAAATATATTAATGTGATATAAATGTTTCATTTTTGAACATTCACATGCCTCCAAAGACAGAAAAAGCATGTGAATTGTTTCCAAATAATTATACATTTTATGTAATTGCCAAAATGGAATTAACATTTATGAACTCATTGTGGGAAATGTTGAAAAATGATATAAACTAACCAGTTACTTTGTCCTTGAGAACTGTATAATTTATTTGTAGAGCAGATGCATGTGCAGAAAAAAGACTTACCAAGTTAAGTATAATGCAATATACCAAGAGAAACAAGTTCTCAAAAAGCTTGAGCTATATTCAAGAAAATATTCAGAAAAGCATAGTTTACTTTGGGCTTTCTGTCTTACCATTTCTTTCCTTTTCATGCTGAATTTGGACATATTGAGAAACAAACTGATTTGAGCCATAACTTATTCTTTTCCACTCCCTTTACTCCAAAAGTAGCAGAAAAGTAAAAAGAGTACGTAGTGTTATATTCTAGTTCCGCCACTTATTTGCAGTTATCCTGAGGAAATCAGCTAACTTTATGGTCCTTACATCCCTTTTTCCTATTCTGTTCCTCTTTTCCATTCCTAATTCCAAAAAGGAACAAATAAAGTCCACTCATTCTGTCTCTCAAATACTTTACATGTATAAATGGAATTTCTAGTATGGTGATCTTATAACCTGGCCACTAATTTTTTTGAAATTCTTGAACATAAATGGACTTGCTACTGCTTTGACCCATGCACAACTCCAGAAATGACTTCTAAGCCTAAAAGGTAATGCAGATTTGACTTTTTTTTTTTTTTTGGTCAGAACATTGAACTATCATGAAATAAATTCAAATACCATGACACTGCCATTCTGAAGAACTCGAATGTCGTCTGTCTGCCAGATAATTCCAGCCCTCCATCCAACTCAACCAAGGTGCCAACCATCATGGTAAAGAAGTTGCCTTGGAAGTGGATACTCCAGCACTACTCCTCCAAGTTCCATGCAAACCAGGTTAGCTGAAAGTGAGACGCTACTGTAAGAAAAGTCTGAAAATGTATAGCACTGGGTTTGTGACCACATGACAGGCAGAATGAGGTAGAGTTTTGGAGACACTGTTAACAGAAGCCTGATAGGCCCCCAGAAGGTTGTTAATGACAACTTCAAGTAAGAAAAATGTTATAAAAACTGCAGGAAAGGAGACCCTTGTAATGTGCTACACTACATTTAGCAAATGTTTACCTGTATTAAATGGAGAGTAAAAAATATATCTGTTGAACCATCAGAAACTGCCTATGGAAAGTGAACACGTCATTGGTAGAAGCAGAACTGGCTTCTTCTGGCTGCATATTATGTGGTACAAATCTAGAGATAAGGTAAAGATGAAATTCTCTAATTTTCAGGAAAAATTTAGAGAAAATTATAAAGGTAATTAAATATGCTGTGTTCAAATATAAAGTTGTCTTTCATCTGAAATCTGTCCTAGGATGAGATTCCTTTAAAGATGCTTTAAATAAGACAGAATATTAAGATAAAACGAGAAGTACTATCAGGGTAAAGATTTAGCCAAGAGTGTGACTATAAATCCCTTAGGCATTATTATGAAAAAGATTTAAGCTTATGCATCACAAGATATTTCAGATAGAAAAAATGTTCTGAACAGTGTGCTTTGTGGTTCTTCTCTCAAACAATATGTTATTAAGAATCTTCTCGTTTTCTCACAGCAAGCTCAGAGGAAACTAAGGTAAAGAAGGGTGACTTTCAGTGAGATTTGTGTGTTTGGCTTTAGCCTAATGGACTGAATTATATAGAAGATTATAAAACACTCTCTGAAAACACAGCTCAGAGTAAAGGACCAGAGTAAAACATTAAAATGAAGCCCCAAACTTTGATGGGTAGAAAGGGAACTGAGAAAATTATCTGCTATAGTTGTATTTATTATGGAAAGGCAAGAATGACTAAGGCGGAGGGTTAGTTTTTCTGCCTAAAAATCATGCACAATCATTTCCAGGTAGTAAGACTGGAGTCTAATAACAATAATTTAAAAAATAAGATAAAAAATATCTGCTTGACTTGATTTCAGATTTGCTATGAAAAGTGAGCACCCTCCCTTTTGCTATTTTGCTTATGGGCTGTTGCAGTTATGCAATGTATTTGCTTTCATTTTATGTTCATTATGAGAGAGGCAGGTAATTTGTCTCTAGTTCATTAGTTTTCAGATAGAAGCTATACTAAACAACAAAGACTGAGGAGTCTCATATTCATTTTGAACTGATTTCGATGAAGCAATCTAGAACTTAAGCCTGAGTCTAATGTCATAAAAGGGTTGGACTTTTGGGGGATCATGGGAGGGAGGGAGTTTACTTTCTATGCAGGAAGTGTAAGAATAATTTGTAGCACAGAATGGGCTAACGGGCTTTAGAAAATAGGCACACCCATTGTGGCACATCCTACAGAGAGGCTGCGACTATGTCACTCTGCCTTGGATGAGGGTGATTTTATGCCTGCATTGACAAACCAAGTTGAGCAGCTGGTGGTGCTATGTAATTTTCAAGCCTAGGTCATGAAATGCCACGTAGTTTCCACCTTACTCACTGTAAAACGGAGCTGAGTTGCATTCCAGCTATGCAGTGGTCATTATGCTAGAGAGACTATATTAACATTTGTGAACATCAGATCCAGATGAGTTGAGCCTTCTACTCACCCACGTTAAGGCACCAAGCACTAAGTGAAAAAAGCTCTATTGGAAGTAGATCCTCCATCATCAACTCTTCCACCCTCAAATCACTAAAGCTGTCACCATCCACATTAGAACGTAACGTGACCCGTGAACCTCTTCAGATTTTTTCTTTTGTTTTTGTTTTCGAGACTGAGTCTCGCTCAGTCGCTCAGGCTGGAGTGCAGTGGCGCTATCCCGGCTCACTGCAACCTGCGCCTCTCGGGTTTAAGCAATTCTCCTGCTTCAACCTCCCTAGTAGCTGGGACTACAGGAGCGGCCTGCCGGGCGTACGCCGCCAGGCTCGGGCTCGGCTAAATTTTTTTTTTTGTTATTTTTTAGTAAAGACGGGGTTTCACCACGTTGCCCAGGCTGGTCTCTGGTCTCGAACTCCTGAGCTCAGGTGATCCACCCGTCTCGACCTTTCAAAGTGCTAGGATTACAGGCGTGAGCCACCGGGCCTGGCCGAACCTCTTCAGGTTTTATCAATACTTCTCTCAATGTTTACCATGTGGTAGCATACCTATTTCTGTGTCAGTTTGAGTCAATCACTCACTCCCATCATCACAGCATTTCCCCTCTTTTTCCCATTAATGGTTGTGTTATAAAAAATTGAGAATGAACAAATTGCCATCTCAGAAGCAATCTCTGGTGAAAGTACTTCTTGTTTTAATGTTAGAATGTCTCAAAGAATGTAGCACAGTTTCATGATAAGCAAATACTTAGGCAACATGTTTAGAAATAATCCTAGAAGACTCTTCCTACACTTGGTTCCAAGCAACATGGACTCTTGACATGGAAAGAAAAAAATCATATAGCTTGACTTTCAAAGCTATAGCGTCACCATTCTACAGTAAAAGCAAATTAATTCCATAGTAAGGTAAATGTGTTAGGAAGATTGTATTTCATGTGTACTAGCTCCTCCAGTGATATATGAGATATGAGCAAGGCTGTGTGAGACATCTTAAAAATCTTCAATGAATTTCCGAATTATAATAGTGGAAGAAGTCTGAGAATAAGTGAAATTTAAAAATTACAAAATAATTGCTTATTGCATTAAAAAATGACCAACTGTTCTGACATATCAGGAGCACACAGTGATTTTTTGTTAGTGATTGCCTGTAGAAAATCTTGCAGTAGCAGAGGCAGTGATATCTATGGTGAGAATAGCCCATATTTTGGGGCCCATTTGTAGCCAGTATTTTTTGTCACAATTCTCATTCTGTTCATGAACTCATTAATCTTAAAATGGTCACCTTCTCTGGCAAATTTTTAAATAACCTATTTTGTAATGTACTTCTCCTGATAATCATACACAGTCCATGGATAGTCTTAATTTCCAAGTAATTTAAATAGGTCCACTTATTTACTTTTTCCTAAACAACTTTGACATTAGCCATCTACTTTTACCACAGGCAGGTTACCTCACAACTGGCTGGATAAGTAACCACTGCCAATATATATATATATATATATATATATATATATTATATATATATTATATATGTATATATATATATTATATATGTATATATATATATATTTTTAATATGTTGACCTCATATCAGCTCTTGTTCCAGGTTAAGTGAAAGCAAGACATGTTATTTGAGACATACAATTCCAAGAATACAATGCATCAGAATATTTAGACCAAACCTCCACTGAAACAACTAAAAAAATGTGAATGGACAGTTTGAAAAATCTTCACTCCAGGTTTCAGAGATATCCCACAAATATTTGAAGAAAACAAACCATAACTGGAAATAAGAAACTGAAGGTCGAGAAAACAAAAAGAGAGACATCACATGTTAGGAGACTGGAATTACTGGACATAAAATACATTTACTATTTCTGAAAAAATAAAATAAAAATTAAAGGTATTTAAAGGGCCAAGTTAACCATAAGATATAACATTAGTAACAAGGCAATGAAATAAAAGAAAACATCACAAAAACTACACACAGGACAAGTTTAATGACTCATTTGACACAGTTGAAAAACACTGATTTCAAACCCTAATTACACTATAAAATCTCATTTGCTATAAACTATAACATACTCATGGAAGTACTATCTCATCCTATTGATAGATTTTGCTCACACTCAAACAGGGATGAAAGTCATTGAAGATCAAATTAGACTCAGGGTCACAGAAATTCTGCCAACTTTAACATATGCCTCCCTAGGTTTCCTTAGGCATTGTCATAATGGTAAAGTGAAAAGAGCAATAATATGAGGGATATCACTGGGGAGAACTATGGCCCAGACCAGGGGGTGAAATGCACGTTTGTCTGTGCATTCCATTGGCTAAATGTAAGTGATACAGCCGTTCCTAAGAGTTACAGAAATTAGAAATATTATCTAGCTCTGTGCCCAGAAGGAAAGCAGAAGTGTTTTTAGATGGTTACCTTTTCATTTCTGTCAAAAGAGAAACTCTTTCCAAAGTGATTTTGAGAATTTATATTTTCCAAAGTTGGCCACAACAATATGTTTATTCCCACGTGCACTTCTGCAATGTGACATTGCCATGCTTTCATGAAGAAACAACACTTTATTTCTCCAGGCCCTTGAACACAAGCAGGCTGTGGAGGCGGCTTAACAAGTAGAGCAGGGGGAAAGTAGGACCTGGCCAGTTCTGGGAAACTTTGATTGATCCTCAATCAATCTTGAAGCTTCATAAATTTTGGAATATTGATGCTTGAGTTGTTCTCCACTGGGACATGGGTACCATCCTGTTTGAAGTCCAAGTTGGTCGCCTTGAGAGACCACCTGTAGATACTCTGCCAGAAAGCCGCAGCTGACCTCCCAGCTGACCTGCTAGCATCAACTACCATGTCAGCGACCCTTCTTGGTGACTCTAGCTCTAGCTGCTCCTAACTGATTCTTATCTGAATAAGAATAACTTAGTTAAGCCCAGACAACCTACAAAAATACAAAAGCTAATAATAAATGATTGATTGATACTGCTACATACTGGGGTGCTTGGTATGCAAGAATAGATAACTGGAATAGAAATTGGTTTCTGGACTTGAGGTTCTATTCTAAAAAATACCCTCAACATATGACATTAGTATTAGGAACAGGCAATAGGCAAAAGCATAGAAGCCTTGAGGAGACAAAAGAAATGTAAGAAAATATTTTATCGGAGGATGGAGGAAAACATGACCTATATTATACAGTATTGGAAGGTGTAACAACACAGTCTGCAACAGTTTGCAATAACATGGAAAACAGAAAATATATTTAAGAACCTGGTGGCTCTAGTTAGGAAGATGGTCAAAATAGTAGCTCTCGTTCCATATTCCCTTTTGCAACATGCCTTTGTCACTCCTGTATTAAGATATAGATTTTTGTCTGTTAACTCCCTTGAATCTGACAAGGCTCATGACTGCTTTGACCAATGAAACATGGCAGAAGTGACAATGTAATTACTCAGAGAGTAGCCTCCAGTTTGCCGGTAACTTCATATTTCTGCTTCTGGAGACTCTTGTTCTTGGCATGTTCCCTCCCAGAACGCAGCTGCCATGTTTTGAGAGCCCAGTCACACAGAGACACCATGTGCAGGATCCAGTAAACAGCCCCATCCAAGGGTAAATATCAATTGTTGGTATTTTCAGCCGACCATCTGGCATGTCCAGACCAGTTGAGCATTCAAGGGATTCCAGCCTCAGATGCAATCTGTTTGCAATTTCATGAGCGACCCAAGCAAGTACCACCAGCTGTGCCAAGTTAACCTATGAAACCCTTCAAGATAATAATAAATTGCCATTTAAGCCACCAAGATGTGACATGGTTTGTTATGAATAAGGTGGAGCCACACTTGCTGCCCAGGACCCAAAGGACATAGTATGAAGTCACAGAAGATTCCTGGAGTAATTCAGGTCTTGATATCTGATGGAATTTGCTCTGCTTGGCTATGAACTTGCTTTAGAACAGTGCTCTCTTTATTTTTCCCACTTTCTCCCCTTCTAAGGGGGAACGCCTACCCTTTGCCAGTCCCATCATTGTGTTTTATAAGCGGGTAACTTGTTTTTGACTTTTATAGGTGTATAAATATAAAACAATTTTACCCCAAGAACATACCCAGAGTGTCACCTACCTGATCCAGATAAAATTTAGATTATTTTGAGTTGATGTTTAGATGACATTTTGGATGTAGAGTTAATACTGGAATGTGTTGGGGGGATATTGAGATCAGGTAAGTATATTTTACATGAGAGACAGATGTGAATTTTAGGGAATGATAAGGCAGACTATAATGGTCTTAATAATTCTTTCCAAAAATTCATGTCTACCCTGAACCTCGGAATTTGACCTTATTGGAAATAGGGTCTTTGCAGTTGTAATTAGTTAAGGTGAAGCCATAGAGGATTAGGTAAGCCTTAAATTCAATTATTTGGTTACATGATAAAAAGAGTACAGGAAACAGAAACACACAGAGAAAATCATATACAAAGACAGAGGCAGAGATTGGAGCACAGCCAGGAGCTAAAGAAATGTCAAGGATTGATTGGAGCCACCAGAAGCTAGGAAGAGGAAAGAAATTGTTTTTCCATACACCATTCGGAGAGAGCGTGAACCTGTGGAAACCTTGATTTCCAACCTCTAGTCTCTAGGATCATGTAAAAATAAATTTCCATTGTTTTAAATCACCCAGTTTGTGGCCATTTGTTACAGCATCACTAGGAAAGTAATACAAAGCATTATGATATTTAAGGAAAATATATTTGTCAAGCTATTTCCACTCATTTCAGTGTCAAGAAACAAGGATGATGCTAAAAGGTAATGAAAGAGTAGATTATTGCCTCTCAGGGCAGGATACGATGCCTGGTGAATGTACAGAAAAACTGTAGTAAAGTGTTGCCAAGTTCCATCCAGGAGAGGTTGTATCCCTTCTCACAAGTCAGGACAAGAAAAATACTTCCAACGGAGGTTTTTTTTGCAAGTGGAATATCTTTGCCATCAACCGCACTCATGTTCTGTTCTTTCCCACTGCCGTGGAAAGATGACTATATGATTCCCTATATGTTAAATACATTTTTGCCTAAATTCAAACTAATATATTATAAACAATTATATCAAATCTATTTTTAAGCTATATATTTTTAGTTAATTTAAAAACATTGTAACAAAAATCGGCTGTTTACAAGGTGTCTGTGTTAGTTAACTCTTGCCAATAATGCTTATTAATATCTCCCTCCCCCAAAGCCTACTGGCATCCAATGGGAAGCTTTTATCTTATTTTTTGTAGCTCTCTAGGTCAGCTGGTATGGTTCTGCTTCGAGTCACAGATTTGCAGGTTAGCTGAAAATTTCCGTGAACTCAACTGGCCTCAGCTCAGTTCGGCTGGGCTTGGCTTCAGGCTTCACAAATAGTGGCTATCTGGAGTATTTCTTGCCATGTTGCCGTAGCAGAAGCACAAAAGCATTAATCCAAACATCCATACATATTTCATGCTGATACTTTCATCTCGTTGGCTAAAGCAAGTTACATGGCTTAGCAGAAATTCATGGTCTAGGAAAGTAGAAGTGTACTCCACTCACAATGAAAATGTTGCAAGTGTGCAGTTCGTACTACTACTAATGGGGAAATGAAGAGTTGGGAATAAAATTCAATCCCCCACAATGTTAGAGACAAATGGGCTCTAGTCCACCAAGGGAATTTATTATGAGATTCCCTAGGTAGGAATCTGACTGCCACATATTTTTCAGATTCTATAAGCACAATATCAGCAGCCTGGTAGATGATTGGCACATTCTGAGAAATTGCCATATTAGAGAGCTGACATATCTTTTATGTAAAATGGAAAGGAGCCATAGCATTCCAGAGAAGTGGAAACATTGCATCAGGCTGTGCGCTGGCTTTGTACTTTGTCAACCTAGCTGAGTTGGAGCTACATTTTCCAGAATCCCTTTCTCTGAATACTTCTGAAGTAGGGTTTACAACATGGAAAAATTGAGCAAGATTTAGAGGCAGTAGTGAATATTTAATAGCTGGCTTCCCAGAAAATAAAAGTTCTGATTAGAATTTGCCAGTTTCTATGATGAAAAGTCTCCCGCCTTCGGCAATTTTCACCTACCACTGGCATGTTCACTGTCACAACAAATTCTGGAAATTAACATTTGGATCTTATGAACTCCCATGACCCAGCTCTGTATTTCCATAAGACATGTGTGTCTTTTAGTTTTTCCTCCTACATTCCATGTTTTCTTTGAAAGTTTTGTTATGTTGTGGGTTTCAGTTTTCCTTGCTCTCTGTCATTTTATATCCAGATTTCCTTCTTGATTAAAGATCTGAAAAAAACATGAACCTAGCTTAACTATGGTGTCTTAAATTCTAATACGCAATAGCCTTTTAGAGAATTCTCTGTCAGCCCCCATAATTGCATAGTTTAATCCCTATAATAAATCCTTTATTTTTTATGGCTGTCTTGTCTTCTTTGTTCAATTTCTATTAATATACTTTATTCCTTATAATATAGATGAAAGTTCTTGCCAAACTGATGACCATATACTAGCAGCCAAAGATCACATTAATTTTTTTTTTTTTTTTTTTGAGATGGAGTCTTGCTCTGTCTCCCAGGCTGGAGGGCTGTGGCACGATCTTGGAGCACTGCAGTCTCCGCCTGCTGAGTTCAAGTGATTCCCCTGCCTCAGCCTCCCAAGTAGCTGGAACTACAGGTGCACACCACCACACCTGGCTAATTTTTTCTATTTTAGTAGAGATGGGGTTTCACCATGTTGGCCAGGATGGCCTTGATCTCTTGACCTCATGATCCTCCCACCTCAGCCTCCCAAAGTGCTGGGATTACAGGTGTGAGCCACCATGGCTAGCCAACCATATTAATTTATTAAAAAGTCTACATCTGGAATAACAGCTATAATTGCCTGATTAACAATTAGCACTGACAGATTTAGAAGTTAAAAATCTTACTCCTGAGGGTTTCAAGTGGTTGATGCAAGAATACACAAGGTAAATAGCAAAAGATTCAATGTCTTTTATTTAGCACCACAACCAAAGTAATTCTAATTATATTAGGATTCTTCAAGGAGCTGCTGCATTTAACTTTTTCTACTATAGATGTAACAAATATATCTAGGTAAAGGATTTCACTATTAAACTACATTTGCCATCTGTTCTCCATAATACCACAGTCTACCTCATGGACAGCTGTGGTATCCACATTTCTGTGTGATTCAAGTAAGGTCGGAACTAAATATTCCCTTAATATATTTAGTTATTTTGCTTGGTCTAAAAGGTACAGTCTCCTATATTAATAATAATAGCACACTTTGGGCAAGGACAAGAGGATAGTTTAAATATGCACTTGTGATTTTATAGCAGAAATATTCCTCAAAGGTACTTACATTTAAGGGACTCAGTCTGTGAAGCAACTCAAGCCTGAAAATTACAGTTGGAATTATTTCACAGAGTGTCTCAAATCATAGTTATGTTCACAAGAACAAATTTTCCTTTCTTTTGCCTTTTATCGCTAGTGGCGTGTTCATATAAATTATTTATCCACATCTAGAGATTTCTGAGGTTGAGACTTCTTTTGTATCTATCATTACTGAATATTTCTAGCTGCCTATGATAGTTAAAATTACTCAATATTTGTTGGTGATTGCATGATTCCATCTGTTCTCTGCTTTCACTATGCTATACACTTATTGATATCAAAAGCACCTGTTAGATTGCATAATAATAAATAAGGATGAACTCTAGAAGGCCTTCTTAGTTTTGTCTTATAAGTAAGAAAATCTTCATGAACTGCTGAATATGTTTAGGGGAAACTGGAAGTTTGGATGTTTCCAAGTCTCATTGTAAGGTACCCTCACTCCAATTTCATATCATGGATAAGTATGCCCATTCTGTAACATGAACTAGCATATCACTGTCTTTTATTCTATTACCACACTACTGGGTCATCTACATGCTCCTGGCCACCTGATCTGAGCAATCATTCTCTGGAAACAATTTTTGCATGCTTAGAATTGATCTCAAGTAACAATAATTAAAATGCCTACTGTAAGCAAAACGAGCTTTTTGAAATTATGTAAATTATATCACGTAATTTAATGGGGAAACAATCTATTCTTAAAGAGGAAATGAGCTTTTATGCAGAATTTAGTGAAGTCTTTTTAGTATACCACTGTAGATATAGACTATTCACTTTTTCAGTCCTGTGTACCTTACCTTAAATTGAAAGGATAGAGCACCTATTTAGCCTAGCTTTGTCAGATGCACAAAATTTGGCAGAGTTTTCTGACAGGCTGATTAATGTTGCAATAAGGAATATATCCAATGAAAGTATGACTGCTCTCAAACCAAGATAGAAGTCATTACTAAAATTAAATAAATGGATGCCAAATGGGTAAAAACAAAAGCTGTCTACTATATAACCTAAAGATGGTGTCATAACGAGAGTAAAATCTTAGAAATAAGAATCTAATAGTGGCAGGAGGCTTAGCATGACTGACTCCATTTTGCCTTTGACCCCTCCAGCTGTGGAATATCCTTTATGTTAAAAGCTTCTGCTTAATTTTGCATGTAGACCAGCTAATTATAGGAGGGATTGAGCTTGTAGTTCAACTTTAGGGGAAAAATGATAATAGTGCCTTTCTCAAACCTAATTCTCAAGGAGATAAGGAAGTGTATACAGAATTAATAGCATTTTATTCAAGGTTAATAGAAACATCATGACCTGACCTACTTCATCTGAACCACAGTCAACTGACCGAAAACAAAGAAGTTTCACAACCCCCTCAGACCCTCCCTGACCCCCAAATTACTGTGGTCATCATTACATCTTTACCTCATCACCCATTTTTTCCCCTTCCCTTAACATAAAAATGAGCCTGAAGTTTATGTTAATTTAAGATGGTTCTTTAGGATGCTGGTCCATCATCTTCTTGGTTTGTTAGCTTTCCAAATAAAGTTTCTTTCCTTGCCCCAACACCCTGTCTCTTAATTAACTGGCTGTCATGTGGCAAATTGTATGAGCTTGGACTTGGTTACAAGGAGACAGGTTTTTTAAAATACACACATGTATGCATTTTGCATGTATGCACACATGTATGCAGAGAGACACTTCACTTCTCTGAGCCTCAGTTTTCTTATTTTTGAAATAAAATTGTTAAAATAGTTTTGTTTTTAAAGATAATTTTTGTTATAAATTTTACTTTCCAATTGGAAAATATAAGTTTTATTTTCCAATTCTTAACAAATCTGATGGGGTCATATTATGACTCAATTTACTATTAGTTACTTATTTTTCAACTTCAGCAGATATGCCCAGTCACTATTTTACAGCGATGTTTCTGAACTATATAACTAGATTATAAGCTCTGGTTACATATGAATGTACTTACCTTTTTTAATGGTAGATTCATTGAAAAAAGAGTGAAGGTCAGTCCTAGGAAATATTTAAATAAAAAAACATGTTTCTCAATATCCTCTTAATAATCTTGGTAGCCCTTAGAAATCTTCTTTTGATGCTTTTCATCTTCCCAGTCTATTTCCCTCCAGACATTGGCAAATATGACCTGAAAGATAATAAAACATATTCTGGATATTTTTATACTCATCATATCCAGCATCTACACTTTGCTAAAAATTTTATTACTTCTTCCTAATTGATAAGTAGTAATCAAACTTCTGGATGCTAGATTTTCCGGGATATTCCTGTCATGCATGCTCTTCTAAATTTTTTTCCATTTTCCTAAGCAATAGGAAACTAGAATCATGTTTCTAGACATGGTTCAAAACAGAGCAAAACTCTGGTTTGAATTTTGTCAAAATAATGCAGTCACATGACATTTGGGAGGTGGAGAAGAAATAAACTTCTCCTCTGGTCTGAAGGGTAGATGTGTGGACATATGACACAATTGATGTTTGTATGATTTTCCAGTAAAGCTCCTGTGAATCAACACTTACCATTGCTGGGGTGCTAAAGGCACCTTAGATTGCTGATAACAATTTATTGTGCTTCTGCTACTTTTTGATTTCTCAAAAACAATAGTCACCAGACTAGAAGGTTATGCTTGTTTCAAGTGTTTTTCTGATGACACACTGAAGATCCGTATGTAGGTCAAAAATCAATGATAAAAGCTAAAATAGGAATGTCTGATTTATCTATAACTGATAAATCTGAGACTCAGGAAAACTTGACTCCTTTGACACATGAATAAAACAAATAAATACGACAAGACTCTTCTGCTTTTGTCAGCACCAAATATATGTTACTGGCTTTTTTGGTTGCTTCTTGATAGTCTCCTCTCTTGCTTTCAAAATATAATCCCCTTCATCCCTTAAGCTTTGAGCTGAGGTTTAGATCAAAGACACTTATATCTTCTCTTTTCAGTCTGTGTGATAAGATTGATTTTTAAAAACATTTTTTAAATGTGTTTTATAACAAATGATATATTACTGTTAACTCTTAATTCAACCACTTTGATACACTGCCTATTGCTTTTATACTTTTAAAGTGTTTCTACTGGAGTTGGATTCTACTCACAAAATAGTGATCAGGAGGAGCATATTTTGCTTGTTGCCTGCATTTTAGCCATCCAGGTTACCTACAGTATAGTTATATGGCATAGATTCACTGTCAACCTAAATAACCAACAAAGAGAGGCTCTCTAAAAGAAAATGATATTCAGGTATAGGATATTGCAACGGAAATACGCATGTTACAGTAAACTATGTGCATATTCAGGAGGTAAAAGGAGACAAAGACTTTTAAAGAATAAGGAGGATTACATACTTATTCTGAAATAATTACCCTTGTATTGTTTGATTTATTCTGAAATAAGGATCAAACAGAAGAGTGATGCCAATCTGAGGTTGGACCACCAGTTGCTGGGCAGATGTCCTCAGAAGTATTTTTTGTAAAAGGTTTGTGATGATTTTTGTGCAAGTTTATGCGTTTCTTGGCTCTTTTGTGATTATTTCTGTTATCAGACATTTATGCATGACAATTCTTCTCTTCGTGGGTCTCTGTGGCTCTATTTGACAGTTTTTTTTAATACAAGTGACTCCATTTTAATTCTCACAATTTTTACTTCGCAACAAACTGTGGAATTATATTTACAGAAATAATTGAAGTCGCAATATGCTGCTTTTTATCTTAATTATTTTTTACTTTATAATATATTTTTAAAGATTTTGTCTTTTATTGAACGAAATGTTTTGATTTCTAACTAAAATAAATAATCATAAATATTATTGCCTCCTATATTTTCTGGAATAAGCTTTTGAGAGCTATTGTACAGCATAATGATTATAGTTAATAATAATTGTGTATTTCAAAATTGCTAAAAGACTAAATTTTAAATCTTCTCATCACAAAAAATTATAGCCTGTAAAATTATGGATATGTTAATTACTTGATTTAATCATTCTTCAATGTATACATATACTAAAATTTCACATTGTACCCCATAAATATATACAATTACTATATGTCAATTTGAAATAAAAGTAAAGTGAAATAAAATAATTTTCTAGGGAAGATTGTATATCATTCTTTCTCATAAAAGACCCCCTACTAGGTTGCAATCATATCCATTTGAATGAGACCTTGACATGGTCCTTCATGCTTTTGTTATTTCAAGCTTAAATTACTGCAGTTCCCGGCTGGCTTCTGGCCCAAGAGAAAACTGCATCAACTCCAGCTGGTGTAGGATGTTGCTGTGAAATTCATCTTGCAAAAAAAATCAGTCTGAACATATTTTCATGCCCCTTTCTAAATTTTATCCAAATAATAGATCACATAATATATTAATTTGAAAATAATTTCTTTCGCTGTAAAATGTTTAGTGACATTGGCTCACAGAGTATTACTCTTTGCTCAAGTCGTTTTTTAAAAAAAGGACTCTGAAGCGAACTTTCCGTTAACCTCAAGGTTAGCTTATAATCATCTCCTAATAAAAGCCTTGTAAAGTTGCTTTGCACCTTTATTTATGGAATTCTTCAATAAAGTGTGTTTTGTTATTTTATAGATATAGATACATCTTTCTTCACAAAGTTTTATCTTCAGCTTTTGTAAATATAAAAAAATTAAAAATTGTTTCAAGGTTATAGCTCTTACATTAACAATGTTTTTTAAATTGTCAGAAAGTATGTTACATAAAACTGTGACTGCAATATTATTACACAGTGCAATGTATATTCTATATTTAAGTGTTTGGTTTAATGGCCAAAAAGCAGATCAAATTTTCTGATTTTCATTTGAGAACTGGTTCATTTCTGTGAGCAGAACATGCTTCAGGTAAGCTTAATATCACAGTATTGCTCTTCAGGAAAAAAAAAAATGTATATATGTATATATGCATGCTAGGGTTACATGGATTTATAGGATAGTATTGAGGCCTTCATAACATTTATAATTTAGGAAAGTAGGTGAAAAGTTTACCCTATTGTAACATAAAGTAATTTGCTGTCTGTGCTATAAAATACTGTACACACAATATAACACAAGAGAGGAGAAAGATGAAGGTCAGTACAGATTATACGCAGGATTTGGCTGAATCTTAGAAGATGGGAAATTTTTATAGGCCAGAAAAACAGTGGGGGAAAGGCCACAGAATGAGGGAACAATGCCATCGGTAAAGAAACAGAGAAAGAAATATCTGAGAAATAGGGAGTCACACAGTTTAACTTTCCTCTTGAAAGTGGGAAAGAAAAAATATCATTTGTAGTAAAAATAATAATATAAAATCCCTTGAAAATCTGCTCAAATAAATTCAGAGAAAGTTTGTGAAGAGGGTGGTGGTATAATTACTATAAGGTCCTAAAAGAGTAAATTATTGATGAATGAGTAATAACAAAAGCATGGGTTAGAGCAAGCACAGTACAAAAGGACAAGAATAAAAATAAAACAGCAATAGCCTACATATTTAGAGGTACATACTTTTTGAGGGACACTAATGTATACACATTAAGGATTTTCTATAAAATTTTAACTAATATTTGTTATAAGAAATCATTGTTACCCCTATTTTATTAGATGGTCAAACTGAACATCAGAAAGCATTACCAATACCTGGCCCACCTTCACTTACCTTAATAATAAGTCTCAGGACCTGCAGTTAAATTCAGGCCAGTCTAACTTTGTCTACATATGTCTATGAAATCATTCTCTCTCTAAATTCAAAAAGATATATAATAAATTCCTGTACTTTTTCTTGGAAATTATTATTCTTTCTCTTTAAAATATCGTTGTGTTAATAATACGTTCTTTATGTCACGTTACTATTTTTAGGTACTAAGTGGAAAACAAATTCCAGGGCACTGAAGAACACTTAAACACTTAAGGTCTGGGTACATCACTCAGCTTATAGCTCTCAGCACTGGGCAGGAAAAAAAAAAAAAAAAAGTCTTTATAATTCCAAAACATTTAAAAATACCTATCAATCCTTCTTTTTATAAGATATATTATAATCTCATACACTTCTCTGTCCATGTTAGTAGTCTGCATTTTAAGGACAGTTACAAACATACTATTTATCTACCATCATAGAATATGATTTTATACACAATTACATTCACGCATCTTCATACCTATAAAATGTTTATTTTGTATTTTACTTTTTCAGGACTCAGACCTCTGGTTACATTCAACACATGAAATAATTTCTTCTCCTACTTTTAGCTGCTAATAAGTCCCTGAGTTGGGGGATAAGGATTCCACATAATTTATAGATTAAAGTTTGAGGAAGCATTGCAGTACAAATCTTATTTAGCAGAACCAATGAGATATTGACCACTTCCTCCATGTTACCCAGTGCTTTTATTTTGTACCCTACCTGGTGATAATGCTAACAATCAGGGATATCATCCCCCAACTAGCAAATCTCATCATAAAGAAAACTCTGTATTTAGTGGTCAGGTCAACTCAATACCTGCAAGGCAAAGAGCATCATTGATATAGAACAATTTGAGAGTGTGTTACTTTTTAATAAAAAAAATTGTTTCTAATAAATTGCTAATGCATTCAATTACTGGAAATGTCAACTAAAATTACCAAATTACTAACATGTGAAAATTCTTGGTAATTTAATTATTTGTTAGCTAATGTTAACTAGTTTTATAGCACTTTGTTTTTTGATAAAGAGCAAGTTTCTTTTCATGGGAAATTATTTATATGTATTTAAATTCTACTATAATTAAAGATATTTTTAAATAAGAAATTTTGTAATGGAATTATTTTCTGTTCATAAATTAGTAGCACTGTTTTAAAGAGAGAAATTTATTCAACATAAAATAGGTTTTATTAATTTTTTATACTCTAAAATACGTTTTCATTAATCTAGTTTTGTTTTGTTTGTTTGTTTCAGTGGGTATGTTACAGTAGGTAGCTCGTCAGACGTTAGGGGGGCAGGAGAGCCTCCCCCCAACCACGTGCCACCAGGAATGTCAGGCAACCATCAGGTGATGATCAGATGGTTGTGAAACTGTCGCTCTAAAATAATAATTGGTGGCAACCAGTGCCAGAGAAAGGCAGTTTTCTAATAGATAGAAACACCTGAGGTTGGTGATCAGCGGTTTTCCGATGAGATCTCAGAAGTTAGGTGAGTGAACTTGAGCATGCACACTAAGAGGCAACATGGCAGAGTTTAACTGGTATATGATCTTCCTCTAGAAACTGGACTAGTAAGGGAAAAACACCTGGAGTGAGCATGTGTACAATATCAGTAAACACACTGCGCATGCGGCCGCTCCCAAGTGCTAGCAGGCGACTGTGCATGCAAACAGCCTGCCCCAAAGGAAGAATCCAGGGATGTAACCCTCCGGAAGCACGCCAATGTATGAAATCCAAGTCAAAAGTCAACAGGTGCACTTGACCCTCTCATGTCATCCATTTGGCCTTCTTCCAAGTGTACTTCCATTCGTTTCTGTTCTAATACTTTTTAATAAATTTCCACTCCTGCTCTAACATTAGCCTCGGTCTCTCACTTTTCTTATGCCCCTCTGTAGAATTCGTTCCTCTGAGGAAACAAGAAGGAATTCGACCATCCTACGCATTGCTGCAGACACCTGCGGATAAGCCACTGCTAATAGGTACTTTTATAACGTTAACACAAACATCATAAGGCCATTAAGCGGACACGCTCCAGCACCCTGCTGAGCTCCTACATAAGCAAACCAAAGTGCAACTCAACGGAGACAGTAAAAAAACATAAGCTTAACCAGTCAGAAACCACCAAACTAACCTCTAACTAGAGACTTTGGACTTTAACCACTCAGATGTTTTTTTTTTTGTCTTGCACCGTGAACGCGTTGTAAAATTTTCCCTTTGCATTCTCTCAGAAGAGCCCAAATGCTTACCATCTGGCCCTGCCCAATTCGTGAGCTTTCTGCTCAAACTCTAAAATTTTAATGTGCCTAAGTTTATCTTTTAGCAAGAACAGCTAAGGACTTCTCATTAGTGCCATTTATGCTGTCTACTTTTCAACCTAGTAAAGACTGTACTTAAATTTTAAAATGTGACATTATTGAAATTGACATGTACATTTGTTGCAATAATGTAAACAATGTAGGACTGTGAGAAACACATATACCTATTTTGTTTGTTTGTTTCTCTGAGTTTATTACTCTCCATGCAGAACAATAATTCTAGACTACTCTGATATAAACTCAATTTGCATCGTTACTCCTCTTAAAATGTTTCCATTCTTATTTAGGTTATTTATAAAAACATCTAACTTTATAAATCCAGGCAGTTTAAAAGTCATTTACTGAAAATTCATTTCACTATGTGCATTTATGGGGCAGAGAGGAGTATAATGAAACTCACTACATTGGAATTTTGTGACTAGAGTTTACTTTTTTCCCATTAGTTTTATATAAGAAAAAAAAATTAATGAAAGGAAAATAAAATCACATGAGGAATATTTCACATACCTGAGGGAACATTCAAATTCAAGTAATTCCTTCTTATAAAGTGCAAATATAATGTTAACCAAGCTTATCTATTCATTAGAAAAAGTCCTAGAGAACCTCCATTTAACCATGCTTTGTTAGCAATTCTTTGGAACTGCTAACTGCTTTGGAACAATTCTTTGGAATAGACAAATATACTGTTGACAACAGCTCATTGTCTCAAAAATTCCATAATTTAAGTTACATTTAAAATTCAGACTGTCTGACCTATGTTCTAATTTGGAATTTTTAGCTGACTATAAGTGGGTGGCTAAACTGAAAATTTCTGTTACAAATATAGTTGCCACTTATTGGCAATTAAACATCTCTCTTGCTGATGTTTTAAGCAGGATTATTCCTGAGTTTAGCTCCTGACCTCCCTTTTTTTGGAGGATTGTCTTCAGAAAACTTGAAAATTATTAATCTGCTGCTTTGAGACATATACATCTTTTGTAAAAAACCTCTTGCCAGTTTTACAACCCAAAATTGTCTTTCTCAAGAACCTGGTAGCAGTCCCTTTGAATTGTAATCATGAAGGAAGATAAATCCTCTATTTCCTAGCCTCTGTGGGAAGGGTAGGAGCCTAACTTCTGTCAAGTACACATCAGCAAACACAGATGGCTTAATGACAGGGAAGAAATAACTGCAAACTCAGAAAATAACTCAATATATACCACACATCCTATGGAGCGGTTTCCCCTCAAACATTTTCCAGTACTTTTTCACTAGTTCATTCCAACTTTGCAAAGTATGCGTCCAACAAAAGTCTGATATCCAAAATCTATTATGAAATTAAACAAATCAATGGGCGAAAAACCAACAGCCCCATTGAAAAACGTGCAAAGAACATGAACAGACACTTCTAGAAGAAGACATACATGTGGCCAACAAGCATATGAAAAAATGCTCAATCTCACTAATTATTAGGAAAATGCAAACCAAAACCACAATGAGATATCACCTCATACCAATCAGAATGGCTATTACTAAAACGTCAAAAATTAATAGATACTGGATATGATGTTCTGAACCCTGACACAATCTGATATCAAGTGAAGGATTACAATTTTTTTCAAAGGGGAAGTACTGGGCTTAGGGTTAGTATAGTACAACCATCATGTAACTACAAACTCAAGAATGAGTTTAACAAAAGGAATTTGTAGAAATGCTCTGTCTGGGTGCAGTGGCTCATGCCTGTAATCCCAGCACTTTGGGAGGCCGAGGCAGGTGGATCATGAGGTCAGGAGATGGAGATCATCCTGGGTAACACAGTGAAATCCCGTCTCTACTAAAAAAAAAAATACAAAAACTAGCCAGGCAAGGTGGCGGGTGCCTGTAGTCCCAGCTACTCGGGAGGCTGAGGCAGGAGAATGGTGTGAACCTGGGAGGCGGAGCTTGCAGTGAGCTGAGATCGAGCCACTGCACTCCAGACTGGGCGACAAAGCAAGACTCTGTCTCAAAAAAAAAAAAAAAAAAAAAAAAAGAAAAGAAAAGAAATATTCAGCCTATGAATGATGCAGTGGTGACTTCCTGCTGGGACCTGGGTCAAGGATGTTGGGATAAACCTGATGATAGCAAGCAGCACTAGCATTGGTCCTTCCAGGAGATTACAGGTAGTAGCAATGCTTCAGATAGGATGACCCAAGTAGACTAAGACTCTATCTCTACAAAAAGAAGAATATCTGGTTTTCAAGAAAGTGAGGAAGAGATATATTATTTATTGCTTTATTCATAATGCCCAGCACAGTACCTGATAAACCCTCAGCAAACGTTGCATTGAAGGGAATCAACTTGAATCTTTGGCTGTTTCTCAGTGTGAGATGAAGAAAGTAACCTGAAATCTGTGAACCTCAGTTACTTTCCTTATAATGTGAGCATATAATGCATGTGAACCTGCCTGGCAAAATTTAAAGCAAATCATAAATGAACGAAGTGAAATATGAAGCTGCTTTTGTGATCATCTAAAATATTTCTAGACATTAATCTTTTCATTATTAAAGAGCAGTGCCAATTTCTCAGTAACATACTTATATTCAATAAATTAGATCATCCAACTTATGTGAATATATATTACTCATGGAATTCAACAAAACTCCTTAATTTATCCAAGAAAAATGTAGGGCACATTTTTATTTTTCTTTAGTTATCCTCTTTGGGTACAATCTTCCACTTCACACATTACAGTGCCATGCCTGAAGGCTTTAACCTTGTATGTAAAACCTGCCTCTACTTGTATCTTCTTCTCTCTTCTATGCTACACTTAGACCAGCAGATGTAGATGTAGTAACCTACCTCTGTGCTGAGTCATCCTCACTTCCCTGGATTGCCATATTCCTTCTTACCTGTTAGCATTTGAGTGTGCTATCAGTTTAGAATTCCCTCTCTGATCTCTTGTGACTTACATCTTTGTACTATTTCAGGCGAAGACTGTTTGCCTTATGACCATCTCATAGAGCCTCCCATGAGCTTTGTGTGTTGCAAAGTATTTGTGGAGGGAATGTAAATATGGAAACAGCCATTGAGAACACCTAAAATAAGTTCACATATGGTAACATGACATAATTTTATATCTAACGTTAACTAACTGTATAGATACATTTTTAATCTTTATATATCTAACTGTATCTTCATTCCTTAGAAAATATACAGCGACCAGACTGTCTTTATTTTCTAGATCAGTATTTCTCATACAGTATTTCATAGGATATTACAGGCATTAACATAAAAAATCTAGGCTTATATATGTTTGGTGAAGGCTGCGTCAAACGAACTTTTTTTAAAACTCCAGATAATATATGTGATGTACTTTGGGAACGCTGAGATAGTTCTTCATTAAGCAGTGTTTCTCAAACCTTTTTGAACACATAATCATGTATGTAGAAATAATACCTTGTAGATGTACTGATGTAGACCTACCGATTTGCCTTTATAGACAAAAGAAGCAAAATGTTTTCAGTAGTTTTGCCCTGAGAAATATTTCCCCAATAACGTCACTTCTTCAAAGATATGCCAATGCATAAAAGTCTAGTTGGAGTTTAGTGTAGAGCCCTTGGATTAATTTTTTTCTGTTAAAGTATCATTGCATAAGACAGTGACTCTAGTTTATGCCTTACTAATTACACATATTCGATGTTAAATCTTTCTCTGAAAGTTAACGTTGAAAATTATTAGAAGAGTTAAGAAAACTTTAAGCATTTGAGATGCAGTTATTCTAATAACAACAACAATTGTCTGGTAAAAAGAAGGGTCAAAGAGCACTACTTGAACATTTTTCTAAGTGTCGAAATGTTACAACAGTGGAAAATTGCAAGGGAACTAGCTAGTGTTGCCATCAAACCTTCCTAAGAAAGTGCTATTTGTAATCTGCCTCAAGAATGAACTCATTTGGAGTTAACCATTATCCAAAATCTATTTACAAGTTAAGGGCTCTCTAAGCCTCCAGCTATGGAATCATGACAGTATAATAGATGGTGTGCATTGCCTTTGGAAAAATGAAGGTTACTTACCTATAAACCTGTTTTTCTGACTATGTATCATTACATTTCAGCCATTAGAAAGTCACTCACTGCCCAGAGCAGTTAGCTTGCTGATTGGTTTCTGATTATTATATTTCCATGGGAATACTGATTGATTGTTACCATTTTTTTTCTTCTCGCAAGATGCCTGCAGAAAGATTTGTATGCTACGGGTATTTTTTGTTGTTATCTTCTGCCAGAAGGGGGAGTTTTGTAGTTTTCTTTCAAATATACTCCTTTGCCAGGAGACCCTAAGTGTATTCCAATTGCAGTGGCAATGATAATTAATACGTTATAAGAAAGAATTCCTGAGTGCGCTTCTAACGGGCCTCACATGTAGCATGGCAGAAGATTCACATTTTCACAGAAATGTTCTGACAAGTTTGGCACTATCATTGAAATAAGGATGATAAATAAAACATATCTTAGGTTAACTACTTTAAACACAAGTATCATTTCTCTTCTTCCAAAAAATACCACAGAAGACTTTTGAAATTAAAGGCTGTGTCCTTTGATCAAAAGGATTAATAAGTGTGACTACTGAATGATATTTTTTCTGGCAAATCAAAGAAATACCACATGAGATAGCATAGGCAACTAAAACATGGAATTTGAAAGTCAGTAGGAATTCAGCTCTGTCTGATATGCTTGAAATCTGTCTACATAAAGTCCCTATATTTGCCTGATTATTGCTATACTAATTTGAGTTAAGATAGTGTCACTTCCATACACCTACTTAAAACATTTTTATTATTTATTTATTTATTTATTTATTAATTATACTTTAAGTTCTAGGGTACATGTGCACAACGTGCAGGTTTGTTACATACGTATACATGTGCCATGTTGGTGTGCTGCACCCGTTAACTTATTTACATTAGGTATATCTCCTAATGCTATCCCTCCCTTCTTCCCCCTCTCCACAATAGGCCCCAGTGTGTGATGTTCCCCTTCCTGTGTCCAAGTGATCTCATTGTTCAGTTCCCACCTATGAGTGAGAACATGCGGTGTTTGGTTTTCTGTTCTTGTGATAGTTTGCTGAGAATTATGCTTTCCAGCTTCATCTGTGTCCCTACAAAGAACACGAACTCATCCTTTTTTATGGCTGCATAATATTCCATGGTCTATATGTGCCACATTTTCTTAATCCAGTCTGTCACTGATGGAAATTTGGGTTGATTCCAAGTCTTTGCGATTGTGAATAGTGCTGCAATAAACATACGTGTGCATATTTTTATTTTTAAATTTATTTTTAGAGACAGGGTCTTGCTCTGTTGCTGAAGTGCAGTGCTGGATTGCAGTGGCACAATCATAGCTCACCACGGCGTGAAATTCTGGCTGCAAACAATCTTCCCACCTTCCTAGCAGCAGGAACTACAAGTGCAAGCCACTGTACTTGGCAATTATGTAACTGACCAAAGAAAGGTATATATTTATTATGTACAATATGTTGTTTTTAAATATGTATACATTGTAGATGGCAAAATTGAGCTAATTAACACACATGACCTCAAATACTTATTTTTTGTGGTGTGATAACATGGATAAACCTGAAGGATATTATGTGGAATGAAATAAGCCAGGTGCAGAAAGAAAAAATACTGTATGATCTCATTAATATGTGGAATCTCAAAAAGTTAAATCCATAGAATTAGAGATGGTGCTTACCAGGGCCCATGGTGGAGGGGAGTTGGGGAGATGCTGGTCAAAGGGTAAAAAATATCAGTTTGAAGAAATAAGTTCAGTAGATCTATTGTACAAGTGGTGTCTATAGTTGATAATAGTGCTTGTATTCTTAAAATTGCTAAGAAAGTAGATTTTAAGTGGTCTATCCACAGATTTGTTTTTCAAATGAAAATACAAAAGCAAAAAGTAATAAAATACACACTCAGCTTTGTGTGACTTCATTTTTCAAATTCCTTTGTTTAATAATAACTGATAAGCTAGAAAATGGAGCATTGGATGTGAGATTTGACATAAATAACTTGAATCATAGGTCAGGGAAGATAACAACTGTGGTGTGTTTAAGTGAGAAGCTGTAAAATGAAGGGGACTCATGGGAAATGGACAGCTATGGAGACCGTGTGTTAAAAGAGAATTTGTAATGAAAGTAAAGAGGGAAAAAAGATACACTTCTCCCACTTCACAGTCATGCATAGGAACAATGAATTTCCAACACACTTCTCAAAATTCAACAATTATCATTCACTGACAGGACATCTTTGTCATCAGTTTCCTGAATATAACTAATATAAAATCAGTCATGTTTTTGTGCCCTATCGGCAATAAAGATGACATTTCTCTTGTCTTTTCTGAAAGGTTACCTTGCTCTTCATATTTTTAGCTGTTGAAAGGCAATATAATTCTAACATAAAAGGATGAGTTTAGAGTTTTATGGAAAATAGTTAAGAGTTGTTGCTTTATCCTTCACTTAATGATTTCTTGCCTAAATAAAGTAAAATTAGTATATTCCATTTTAATAGTAGATAATCAATTACTTCTTTAAGCAATGAATTTAGTTTTAGAAAATATTTAAAGTGCTGATAATCTAATAGATGCAAAATTAGAACTAATTGGGCTAACTTAATTGCAGATGATGGTGTTTCTGAGTTTTAGTTTTAGAAAAGTGAGGAAAAATCATACAAAACCTGCAATTTTACCCTTTTAATATAGGGTAGCTGTAAGACAAAAGCCATTCTAAGAATGACTAAGCTTTGTGTTAACCAGTAGTGAACCAAAGCACAGTGATTTCTTAAATAATTTAATTCATATTTCTGGGTTATTAATATTGTTTCAGGAAATATTGAAGGACAAAGCGATGACTTAAACACATGTATTCTGTTCTCAAGGGACCTAAAGTTTACGGAAAACAAAAAGTAAAATAGCAAAATCTAACTAATAGTTGGAAAATATGGTAATGTGGTAAATGATATGTAAAATTGTTACAAGGTGTTATTAGAACATTTACCGAAGGACTTAATCTATTCTACAGTGTCCAGTAAAACTGCTTGAGTTAAAATGTAAAACAAGGTGTGAGAAGGGATATTAGCTTTCTCATAAGATCTAAATAGGAATTTGAAACTTTGGGAACAATTTATTTATAAAAGATGCATTTATTGAGTGTCTGCTATGTTCCAGGCATTGTGCTATGTGCTAGAAATACAGCGATGAATTAGACATTCCAGTCCTTTTCAGAGAGTCCATAGTCAACTGAAGAAGAGTAAATAACATGCCGTTGTCAATTAGGTAGTTTGTGCTTACTTTAGAAAGCACTTTTTCTGACTGAAAAGTACATGTTTTGAACTCCTATAATAAATTGTCTCTTTACTATTTATAAAACATGACACATTGACTCTAGATAAATGTATTGAAGATTTATTTTTTTCATTTTCTCTTCTATTATTTTATGAATTGTGTTTTTGCTATTACTGAATATGTGTGGTCAACATAAAGATGCATATTGTGGGTAATGATAAGGGAGAAAGTAATTCTTAAAAAATAAAAATTAAAAAGAAAGATACATAATATTCAAAAGAGAGAAAGAAAATTTGATTGTTTCATAATATAACAACTATATAAAATTTTAAATATCAATAGACAGTGTTTACATGTCTTCTTACAATCATCAACAAATTTATAGAAAAAGTCCTTCCCACATTAATACTAACAAGGAACTATGAGCATAAAAATTTCTACTTAGAAAGTTAACAGTAATAGACACACAAAATAATAATTCAGTAGAATTATTTTGAACAATTTCAACATGCTAAATACTGTAGCAACTACAGTTCAGAAAAAAATATAATAATAATAAGGCCATCTATCTCAGGAAGTTCTGTATAGCCAGGATCTCATTAATGTTGATTTTATTTAAGCAGGGAGGGATGATATCGTTTTTTTGCAAATTTCCACATTTTCCACTCTAAGCTTTTTGAGGTCAGAGGGTTGAGTCTCATTTTTTTTTTACAGCATTGGTATCAAACAGATTTGTAATATATAATTCATTTGCAATAATTATGATTTAGATGACTGAAGAATAAAAGGAGGGATGGGGGAAGAGATGCAGGAAGAGAAGAAGAAGAAAGGCGGCCGGGTGCAGTGGCTCACATTTGCACTTTGGGAGGCCAAGGCAGGTGGATCACCTGAGGTCAGGAGTTTGAGACCTGCCAAGCCAACATGGTGAAACCCTGTCTCTACTAAAAACAAAAATTAGCCAGGCATGGTGGCAGCCACCTTTAATCCTAGCTACTCGGGAGGCTGAGGCATGAGAATTGCTTGAACCTGGAAGGCAGAGGTTGCAGTGAGCTGAGATCACACCACTGCACTCCAGCTTGGGCAACAGAATGAGACTTTGTCTCATAAAAGGAAAAAAGGAAATTAAATTTTCATCACTTACCATGTTTATCATCATTTCTTAAGTAAAGCAAAAATACTTTATTTTTGCCCATTGAATTGTAGTAGAAATTTTTATGTTTCTAAATTATAAGCTTCCAAGCTAGATAAAGGAAAGAAGGTAAATGTAATTTTTAAAACTGATAATGACAGAGACTTACTATTACGTTGCTTGTTTAGTAATACAGGCTTTTGTAGCTATATGAGTCATTTACCCTACTTCTAAGACCTCATGCTTCTAGATGATAACCTTAAATTTCTTTATTGTCTACTGCAACTATTTCTTGAGGTTTTATATTTTTATGGTATATAAAATTAGATGCTTCCTGTAACTTCTTGGTTAGAGTCTGTTTGTAGCTGCTTCTCCCGTATGATCAAGATTTTTTTTAGTTTTGCAATCATGATTATGCACCATAAGATTGAGGATGTAGGAGATGAGCCTTCTTGTAACTAAGGTGTTATTCTGAAATGTCTAACTCATGATAAAGGGCTAATCTATGCATTAGACTGAACTGCTTTGATATTTCTTTTTTAAATTTATAACATTATGTCAACAAATGTTCAAGAAAATTACATTTTAAATCACATTCTCTATATGAAATGAAAACCTTAAATCATGTGTAGGCTCAATGACTCAAACAAGCTTTATGTTGGTTGAAGGCAAGCAAAGATGTTAAGCAGTCAACCAAAGTCAAATAGACATGGATGCACACTTGCTAAAAGGACTCTATCCCTAGTTAATTTGGAAAGTAGACACCATAAATGGTGATATTTCTTATTACAGATAGTTAAAATTTTTGATTGTGATCTCAGTGAACACACACTATATCAAAAATCAGCAAATTATTTAATATTTGCATTTTTTCAAAAGATGTGGAGAACAGATTTTTTTGTGTGTACTGATTGAGTTGTTGACAAATTTTTATCTTACAGTCAAATAACATATACCATAAAAAAAATTCAGGGGTACATGAGCAAGATGTGCAGGTTTGTTACATAGGTAAACATGTGCCATGGTGGTTTGTCGCACAGATCAACCCATCACCTAGGTATGAAACCCAGCATCCATGAGCTATCCATCCTGATGTTCTACCTCCTCCTCTGACATCATTGCCTGCCACGTATCCATGTATTCTCATCATTCAGTTCCCTCTTCCATGTGAGAACATGCAGTATTTGGTTTTCTGTTCCTATGTTAGTTTGCTGAGGATAATAGACTCCAGCTCCATCCATGTCCTTGTAAAGGACCTGATCTCATTCTTCTTTATGTCTACATAGTATTTCATGGGGTATATGCACCACATTTTCTTTATACAATTTATCATTGATGGGCATTTGGGTTGGTCCCATGTGTTGGGGTCCGCGTGTTTCCTAAACAAAGGAATGAACACACAAGACAACACAAGACAAGACAAACATAGTGGCCACCTCGAATGGTGCACTCTACTTTATTTTATACAGTTGTTTGTGGAATGTTGCCAAGTCACAAGACACATTGTTGTTTTTCTGACCTTTCCCTGACTTTCTGGATTTTCAAGATGTTTACACATAAACAAGCCCCCAGGGTCTGCTGTTAGCAGCTGGCTCCTTTGTCCTCCCTGTTTGCAGGGAAGGAATGCCCTGCTTCGTTTGCAAGAGCAGGACTTATCGGGAACGCCTCGTTTGCGAGCACACAGTCCTCTAAATTTCCCCTTTCCTTATTTACAAGTTTGAATTTCTTTTAAAACCATCATTACATGTTGGGCTCGCTGGGATTCGCTGTTTGCCCTTTGGTACCATCTCCAGCAGACTGTGCAAATGACAAAGGCAAGAACAACAATCAATACATTACTACAAACAGAGGTCAGCAAAGTTTTTACAGGGCTCATAGGGTTCAAAGACGTCAAACTTTGTGCAATACCAGTCATCAAATCTGTACCAGTCAGCAATGGTAACTGATTGGGAAATGTTTCAGAAATGTTCTGTGTTAAGTCTTGTATTTCTAGGGAAAGATTATTATGACCAATTAGAAGTCTCTTTATCTCAGTCCAATTATGTACAGTGCTGTTAAAAGGAACAGGAGTAATACAAAATTGGGTAGTGTTCCAATCACATTTCAACAAAGCTCAGGTATTCAACACTGTTAGCTGATTTCCCAACCAAGAAACCACTTGCTCCAGATTATCCACTCGTTCAGTCAAATGAGCATCTATGTCTCATTGCTGCTGCCACAACAAATGTGATTGTTCATGCCATTGTTGCACAAATTCTGCATTTTGTATATTCTGGTGTAGAGCTAATTCAGCAACAGCGGTGGTGGAAGCAATTGCTACAAGTCCTATCACTGCGGTCACAATGATTCCAACCATCCTCCGACTGTGGAGGACAAGATCTTGCATAACCTTGTAAATTTGAGTAACCCCAGCAGATTCACTCCAAGTACGTGTTAAGTTTACAGGTAGCCAGGTTACTTTTCTGGCTCTTAGTATATATAAATTGGAGTGAGACTCATTCCAATTATTATTCCACCAAGTAGTATTTATACAACTTAAGAATGTACAATTGTTTGTACAGTTAACTACCCCGTATTGTTATCCCATTTAAAAATTCCTGTCAACAACAAGTAAGGCTTTCTTATACATGCAATAACATATCTAGAAATATTTCGATGCAAAGATATATGGAAAGGGTTAGCAATATTGGTAAGATTTAAGGACATGTTTCCCGTGAAAGTGAACATTGGTTTACCAGCAGCTAGCAACTTCCAAATATGACCTTGTATTTGTGAGGTATTAGCCAAATGTGGCATAGGGCGTGATAGACCACCATCATGCCAAATAATAGTTTCATTGCCATCTGCAGACATGCTGTGATTACCTTTATGCCAACACAGGTTGACATGGCTGAATTTAGTTTGAAAATCTCCATGTACACTCCAATCTGTAACAAGGTATTTATGACTCTTCCCTTTTACTTCTAACAACAATCGCGGCCCACTACTTCTACATCTAGTCCACTCTAGTTGGGAAACACCTCCGGACACATCAGGGATAGGACATAAAGATAACGTACTTGGCAGAGTTTCATTAAGTACTGCAGTATGATTATATTTAAAACTTTGAGCCACAATAATCATAGTAAAGGCAGAGATATGACTATGGTTATGGCGAACAGCCCAAGCCTCATGAGAAAATGCAGATAATGTGGACTACTCCCAAGACATATACGTAACCCTTCAACCCCAAATTGATATGAACTATTTACTGTGCCAGTGTCTAATTCAGGATCCTGGTTTAACAAAGGTGATGGCATCCAAGCAGTATCATTAGTAAGTACTGGGACTTTTCTGTCTCCCCAGGCCACACCTTGATATAAGGGTGGAAAAGGAATATAAGCCCAGTATGTAAATTCTCCAGCTGTTACCTGACAATTTACTATGGCCAGCATAGGCAGGAATAAAGTCAGTGGGGTTTTGGGCTGCCCAGCTTGTTGAACAACCCCTTCAGCTTTCTGAGTAACCTTTTTCTGTTGACCCCATGTCAGGGGCTCCGCACATCGAGTCCTGAAGGTGAGTGTTCTCTGAGCACTCAGATTCAGCTCCTGAAATTCCTTGAGGAACTCTTCGGATCGGTTCCTCTTCGCCATGGCACTGTTTCAACCGTCGAGATGGAAACCACTCTTCTCCGGCACCTGTACGGACAAGAGCATAGCCTCAGCCCCATTGTAAAACTTTTCCTTTTAAATATTGCCCTTGTAATGAAGGATAATACACCCACATATTGCTGTTTTGTGGCTTTTCTAAAGGCTGTTGAAAATGTTTTACCGCTGCAAACTGCTGTAATTGGTGCCAATGGTTGAGAAAATTTAAAGTAAAAAGGGCTTTCAGAATTTGATGTTTTGGGAAATCTCACTCATCTCCCCCTTTCTGTTTTAAAAGTTGTAATTTTAAGGTAGCATTGGCTCCTCTTTCAATAATTATTTGGCTTTGACTGTTAAATGGAATACCAGTGGAATGATGAATATAGTGTAAAGAGAGGAAGGCAGTCAATTTGCAAGAGCAATAAGCAGGGGCATTATCAGTTTTTAGTTCAGCAGGGACTCCCATAACTGCAAAGCAAGTAAGTAAATAAGTAATAACAGAGTCAGCCTTTTCAGAGAGTAATGGCGTAGCCCACTGGAAATGTGACCACGTATCAATAGTATGATGAACATATTTTAAACGACCAAAGGAAGGAACATAAGTTACATTCATTTGCCAAATGTGATTTTGTTGAATGCCTCGAGGATTGATACCTGGACTTTAAAAAGGTGCAATAATAGGACCACAAGATGGGCAGGCTCTGACAATAGCTCGGGCTTGATGGCGTGTTATAGAAAATCGCCGTTGTAATCCTAAACTATTAGTATGATGTACTTGGTGCTTATCCTGAGCTCGTTGGACACTGCCAATAAGTAAAGAATCAATCTGACTATTGTCAAAAGATAAAGGTCCTGGCAAAACTGAATGAGAACGAATATGAGTGATAAAAAGGGGGGCAGTGGGGGAAGTAAGAGTTACAAATAATAAAGAAAATAATTTTTGTAAAGGAGTTTGAGGAAATAATGGTAAAGAAGTCTGAGATATATATTTAGTTGCATATACAGCATATTGGTAATCAGTAACTATATTACAAGAAGTTTGAGGCTAGTCTTGTAGAACCATAAGAATGGCAAAAAGTTCTCCTTGTTGTACTGATTCAAATGGATAGTGAGAAATTTTTGGATTGTCTGAAGTCCAGTATCCAGCCTTTCCATTGCTTGAAGCATCAGTAAAAAAGGTGGGACCTTTAACTGGAGTGTAAGATATAGGATTATACGGCAGTAAAGAATATTGTTGCAGAAAAGCAAATAATTTATTACTAGGATAATGCTGAGAAAAAGAACCAGTATATTCCGCTCAAGCCACTCCCCAGCCCTCATGAGTTTCCAACAGAGATTCAATGTATTGATTAGATAATCGGGTAATATTTTTTATAGGGTCAGCACCAAGCAACTGACGAGCTCGATGTTGTCCTTTAATAATTAATTCAGCCAATTTATCAATATATGGGTGAATTTTCTTAATGGCTTTATTAGCCAAAAACAGCCACTCCAGAATATTATTATCTTGGTGTAAAACGGCCATTGGCGAATGGCAAGTATGAAAAAAACAACGAAAGTGGAAGATTGGGTGCAATATAATCAAGGGGAGCTTCACTAATTCTATTTTCTACAAATGACAATTCTTCTTCTGCCACGGGGGATAATTGACGAGAACTATTTAAAGCTGAATCTCCTTCCAAGGTAGCAAATAGATGTCGCAATTTGTAAGTAGGTATGCCTAAGATGGGGCGAAGCCAATTTATGTCTCCTAGCAATTTTTGAAAAATCATTAAGAGTCAAAAGTTGATCTCTTCAAATTTGAAGTTTTTGTGGCCGAGTCTGCTTTTCTGCTAAAAGGTATCCCAAATATTGAATACGAAATTGAGTCTGTATTTACTCAGAAGAAATATGTAAATTATATTGAGTTAATTGTTGTTGTAAGACCTGAAAAACTTGACCTTGTAGGACTTCGTCAGGAGTTGCTAATAGAATATCATCCTATAATGTTATATTAACACAGTAGGGAATTGACATCTAACAGGATTTAAGGCTCTATGAACAAACTCTTGACATAACGTAGGACTATTAAGCATACCTTGAGGAAGAACTTTCCAGTGATATCTTTGTGTAGGCTGTCTATTATTATATTCGGGAACAGTAAAGGCAAATTTTTCACAATCTTGGGGTTGTAACAGGATAGTAAAAAAAACAATCTTTAAGATCTATAGCCATTAATTTCCAATTTTGTGGGATAAGAGCTGGATTAGGAAGCCTAGGTTGTAAAGTCCTCATATGTTGAATACAAGCATTTACTGCTCTAAGATCAGTTAATAAGTGCCATTTTCCTCCGTTTTTTTTTTTTTTTTTTTTTTTTGACAAGACAAACACAGGGGAATTTCATGCAGAAGTACTTGGTTCAATATGCCCCTCAGCCAATTGTTCCTTAACTAAATTGTTTAAAGCCTTAAGATTTTCTTTAGATAATGGTCACTGTTCCACCCAAACAGGAGTTGTAGTTTTCCACTTCAATTGTAAAGTTTGGGGCTTGTGGACAGTGGCTAAGAGTTTAAAGGATTGTAGCCCATTTTGAACATCATAGTTTTGGCAGTTGAAGAAATATGAGGAATGCTTAAAAAGGCAACAAATTGTTGTAAAAGATCACAGCCCCAAAGGTTAATATTAATGGGAACAATATAAAAGAACACTTTTCCTTGTTGTCCTTCAGGTCCTACACAGCTCAGGGGCTCGACACTTTGGTAGACTATAGAAGCAGTACTTAGGCCGGATAGAGTAACCGATACTTGTTTCTTTTTCCAATGATCAGGCCATTGAGCCAAGCATATAATAGATACATCTGCTCCTGTGTCGACTAATCCCTCAAAAACTATCCCATTAATTTGCAATGAACATAAAGTTTTTTGATCAGAAACTAAAGTTTCCCAGAAAACAGTTTTCCCAGTACTACCAAAACCTCCTTGACGAGACACATCTCTAGATAAGAAAGGAAAAAAAGGCAATAAAAGCAATTGTGCGATACATTCCCCTGCCTCTAGGCGCATAAATTGTGAGACTTGTACCATAATAAGGATTTCATCAGTAAAATCAGGATCAATAATTCCTGGGGCCACCATTAACCCCCACATAGCGCTGCTGCTTTGACCTAGTAAAAGTCCTACATGTCCCTTTGGCAAAGGACCACACACTCCGGTAGACAACTTATATATTCCTCCATTAGGAGATAAAGTATAAGGTTGGACAATAGCTAGGTCAACAGCAGCACTCTGCTTAGTGGCAGCATAAAGCTGAGAAACTGGGGTAGGGTAAGATGTCTTTAAGGAGGACTCAAGGTCATTCCTTGATGTTGTAAGCCACTGCTCACTGGGTACTGGGGTAGGCCTGCATTGTAGTTGTTGGGGCCCCAAGCCTGCAGGCTCCGGCTCCCATTTCCCAAGAGGGGTGACAATACATTCCCACTTTTATCAGTTTTTGAACGGTATTCATTGGTCCAAAGTTGACCCTTGCCACATCGTTTACACATATCAGATGGTAACCTTTTTTCTTTTAGAGCTGAAGAGCCTAATTTTTTCCAGCATTCCTTTTTAAAATGACCGGGTTTTCCACATTGATAGCATATACCTTGTTTAGAATTGCCTTTTAAAGCCTTAGAAAGTGCCCCAGCAAACAATTGAGCATTGTAAATAGCTCCTCCAACACCTGCACAAGCCCAAATGTATTCATCTAAATCAGCTCCACTAGCTTTTAGAGGATGCAGCAATTTTTGGCACTCGGGATTAGCACTCTCAAAAGCCAGAGTATCCAAAAGAATTTTAGCAGCAGGGCCTGAACCTACAGTCTTTAATACAGCATCTTGAAGACGGGCTACAAAATCTGGATACGGCTCAGTGGCTCCTTGTAGGATCTTTACAAAAGATAAAGAAGTTTTAGCTGCTATTTCAACCTTAGTCCACGCTTTTATAAACAAGGCTTTAATCTGAGTGAGAGCAATACCATCTAGGCCTCCCTGAGCATTAAGAGTGGCGTATTGTCCTGAACCCGTAAGCTGCTCTTCAGTAGGTCCTGGGGGATTTCGGGTAGCATTTTTTCTAGCTTGTACTCTTGCTTCCTCCCACCACCAACTTTTTAATTGAAGCCATTGTGAACGATCAAGGACAGCCTGTCCCAACGTTTCCCAGTCAATAGGAATCATCATATGTTCTGAAGAGAAGAAATCGAGAAGGCCAAGAACAAACGGTGACTGAGGTCCATAATTAGAAATTGCAGCTTTCATTTCTTTCAAAAATTTAAATTGTAGGGCTGTAAAAGTCACATTCTGGCCACCGTTTGGGAACTGAGCACTGGGGCCGAAAGCAGCCCGTGTTATTGGAAATAAATCTAATTCCTCGAAATCATCCTTTCCCTTCGATTCCTTCTTTTCTCCTACAGGAGGAAGAGGCACAGAGAAAACCTGACCTGACATAGGCAAAGAGGTTGGAGGTGGAGGCAAAGGGAAATTCTTTTCCAAAGGAGCAGAAGGGAAGGTAACAAGGAAGGCTTGTGGTGGAGAGATAGGAGAAACAGGAGCAGCGGTACCTTGCAATTTTAACAACTGTTGTAACATCTCTAAAATGTGCTGCAAATCAGAATTTCCTTCAGATGAAGGAGGCATTAGCTCTTTTTCCAATTCTTTGTCCTCAACAACCGGGACGTAAATATGTTCCTCTCTAGGATCATTCCTCTCTAAAGCTTCAGATGCCTCACTTCCTGTGGCAGTATCGCCATGCTCTGAGTCAGTTTCAAGTAACTCTAATGCCTGAGTAATGGAACTACGCAAAGTCCACAAAGTCAGAAACATCATTTGCCCTCGCTGATGAGCTCGACACAGGACTTTAACCACTTGTAGCCATTCCTTTCGATTTAACTGCACTTTGGTTTGATATTGAAACCAATAACAATGTTGTTCAACATGGGCAAACAATGGCTTCAAAGTCTTTTCTTTTACTTATACTCCTATAGACATCAACAGTCCCTGGAGTAACCGCAAATATTCAGAGGCCAGAGAGGTGGAATTCCCCCTAATTTTTCCGTGGGTCCCCCTTCATTTATTTACCTGCCTGGGGTTTTCCCCCTCCCGTTCCTTGCTCTCATGAAGCCACGGACCTTGCTCGCTGCACCAGATGTTGGGGTCTGCGTGTTTCCTAAACAAAGGAATGAACACACAAGACAACACAAGACAAGACAAACATGGTGGCCACCTCGAATGGTGCGCTCTACTTTATTTTATACAGTCGTTTGTGGAATGTTGCCAAGTCACAAGACACATTGTTATTTTTCTGACCTTTCCCTGACTTTCTGGATTTTCAAGATGTTTACACATAAACAAGCCCCCAGGGTCTGCTGTTAGCAGCTGGCTCCTTTGTCCTCCCTGTTTGCAGGGAAGGAATGCCCTGCTTCATTTGCAAGAGCTGGACTTATCGGGAACATCTCCTTTGCGAGCACGTAGTCCTCTACACCCAAGTCTTTGCCATTGTAAATAGTGCTGCAATAAACATACATGTTCATATATGTTTATAACAGAATGCTTTATATTTCCTTGGGTATATACCCAGTAATGGTATTGCTGGGTCAGGTGGTTCTTCTGCCTCCAGATCTTTGAGTAATCATCACACTGTCTTCCACAATGGTTGAACTAATTCACCCTCCTACTAACAGTATAAAAGCATTCCTTTTCCTCCATGATGTCATGAGTATCTATCATTTCTTGACTTTTTAATACTAGTCATTCTGACTGATGTGAGATGGCATCTCACTGTGGTTTTGTCTTGTATTTCTCTAATGATCAGTTATTTTGAGCTTTTTTTCATACATTTGTTGGTTGGATGTTTGCCTTCTTTTGAGAAGAGTCTATTCATGTCCTTTGCCCACTTTTTGATGTGGTTTATTTTTTTTCTTATAAATTTGTCTAAGTTTCTCATACATACTGGATATTAGACCTTTGTCAGATGGCTAGATTGCAAAAATTTTCTACTATTCTGTAGGTTATTTGTTCACTCTGATGATAGTTTCTTTTGCTATGTAGAAGCTCTTTAGTTTAATTAGATCTCATTTGACAATGTTGGCTTTTGTTGCAATTGCTTTTGGTCTTTTTGTCATGAATGCTATTGCCTACATTTTCTTCTAGGGATTTTATGGTTTGAAGTTTTATATTTATGTTTTTAATCCACCTTGAGTTGATTTTTGTATATAATGTAAGGAATTGGTCCAGTTTCTGTTTTCTGCGTATGGCTAGCCAGTTCTCCCAGCACCATTTATTAAGTAGGAAACCCTCTTCCTCTTGCTTCTTTTTGTCAGGTTTGTCAAAGATCAGATGGTTGTAGGTGTGCAGTCTTATTTCTGGGTTCTCTATTCTGTTCCATTGGTTGATGTGTAACACATAATTTTAAAACTAAAATAATACCAAGCATTCATTATCTTTCACCAGACAATCCAATTCTATACTCTCCTTGAATTGCTCTCTGTATCCTATTATTTTTTAACATTTTAAACCAGGCCTTTTCTGCTCAAGGTAGCTAGAGTATGTAGATATTACATATATACAGATGAGCACTGAGTAATATGTGAAGATTGGCTGAAGTCAAATTCTTTGTACTTTTATCTTTATTCAATAGGAAATTTTGAAATGAAAAGTAGGAGGACATAAACAAATAAATGCTACAATCTTGCAGAAACTTGCAGTGCAGTTTTAGAAGCTGTAAAATAGCACTGACTTAAAAAGGACATCTGAACTATAAAGTAACCGGCCACTAAACCATGTCATTTGCTATTCTCTAGGATTACGATGTTCTACTGGGTCCCCTTGAATCATTTGTCACTGCATGTTTAGAACATCTGCATTTACCCTGGACACTTGTTGTATCTGGTATTAGGAATGATATGTATTAGTGGTGGGAGAGCTACCTATTTTGCTGTAATAAAGACTGTGCTGATGTTGTATAAAATTTCCTCCATTAATTCATTCAAAAATGTTATTAGATACTGAATATCTGCCAAGCAGTTTCAGGCACTGGGAATATCAGTTAATAAAATCAGTAAAAACCTGTGCTCTCATAAAGCTTAATTCTGGTGGAGGGTACAGGGAATGCACAATAAAATAAGTAAAATAAGTGAAACATATGGAATGTTAAAGAGTAGTAATGTTAAGTGTAAACTAAAATAGAAAAGGGGAATGGGAAATATTAGTGATTGAATAGTTTATATTTATTACTCATAAGTTAAAACTGGGAAGTAGAACAAATAATGTTTAAATAGTGGATTGAGGTTTTATTTGTTACTTTGTATTTGTTTGCTTAACAAATTAAATACACAACTTCATTGTGATGGGTAATCTGTTCAAGCCATAAATTTCATTAACACCACCAACAAAATAAGAACACACACACACAATAGAAAGAACAACAGAGAATAATTTAACTCCAACAGTATTATATCCTCTTTCTGATTTGGTTGGGCAGCAATTAATTGTGTGTAGCAGAGAAACAGAGTGACCATTGTCAGGAAATGTGAGTGTAGTTTCTTGTCAAGAACTATCTGTGTTTCTCTGAGCAACTCATAATTTTTTGATCCTCAATTTTCTTAGGAAGATCCTCAATTTTCTTAGGGTTAGACTGGATATTCTCTTCAATTTAATATCAGAAAAATTTTATTTTGTGAATGCTCTTCCTACTCACAACCTTTCCCCTGGCCCTAATTCTGTTCCAGTAACTCTTCCAGGTTTATGAGTATAATCTGACTGCAATGTGAGTGACTTACTATTTATCCTCAGGGATGATTTGGCTGATCTGGCGAGCTAGGAAGATGACCTTCTCTTTTTTATGTATCATATCAGAATTTGATGAAAGTAAAGACATCTCTGAAACAAGAAAATAGGGTTTTTTTTGTTTTGTTTTGTTTTGTTTTGTTTTTGTTGGGGGGAGGTGGTTATAAGAAAGGATATCTTCCCTGAATCTCCAAATGAGTTCTCAAAGAGCATTTGTGAAAGATAGAGGAGTCACACTTCCAAGTACTAAGTGAAAACTAAAGTTAAATCCCAAGAGAGATTTCTAAAGATGAAATTTCAGGTGCAGAGAAAGGTAATGAGGGAGATATTTTAAGTAAAAATAATTTTCCAATGCTTTCAAATCATATGACATATTCAACTGCCTACTCTGACTTCTCATAAGACTTACTCATGAATAAGTCTTGACAATTGGATTTAAGAATGCCACATTTGATTGCACTTTCCATGATTAAACATAACAAAATGAGTAATACCATAAATTTACCCTATTTTAAGGATTCACAATTAATGGAGATTTACAAAATTTATCTGCTTAGAAAGCTTGTATAACAAATAACCAATGTATAATAAAATTAATATTAAATATCAAAGTACCTTAATTACATTTTTGGTTTTCATTTCACATGATTTTTGCTATAGATATATCCAACTAAATGAAAACAAAATTACTTGATCTCATCATTCATAAATTGTAAAAATATGCAACATTCTATTTTAGGATTTATTAAAGCTATATTTTTGAAGTGGGTGTTATGATTTCACACTTTTCAGAATCCATTGTTTTAAAAAGTTTTTACTTATGATAAATCATATCATAAAAGAGAAGGGTTATTTCTTCAAATTTTGATATCTGAACAGTTTACACTGTCTCACATAATTATGTTTGAACAATGAACAATGAAATGTACCCTAAATGTACCTTTATAATGAAATTATAAAGTCAATGGTTACTATATTTTATGTTTTTTCCTCTGTGTAAGTAATAGGAAAATATAGAACAGGAAAAATAATAATAATAATGAGAATATTTATTTCCTCATTTATTTATTCATTCAGAAATATATTTATAATTAATTTATTGTCCTCACAGGTAAATATTGGTCTAGATCAAAATGCAGTGGTCAAAAACAGAAACAAGATCCTGCTTGTGTGTGAAGTTTACATTATAATGTGAAAGGCATGAATAACATACAAATAAAACTATATAAACATATAAAGTAAATAAATAGGCTAATAGGATACATAATAGTGGGTTAGAGAGGAAAGCTGTTGAGTGGGTGATAATGGAAGGTTTCCATGAAGAAGTAGAATTAGGCCCAAACTATGACTGACAATTATTAACCTAAAAATCTCCCAAATTTTCTGCAATATTTATAAGATCATGTCACTTAAACCACAATTATATTTTTAAAATGTGTTGAGTCATTTCTATTTTATGCCTTGACATTTTGCAAAATTGGAAACCTTCAAAACCACGTCAAGAGAAAAAGTATATATAACATAATATGGTACAATGCAATATAATATAATCAGAAACGCATATATCCATGCTTAAACGAGTGTAAAGTAACATAAATAGCAAAGTTGCACATGGATGTGTTAAAACTTAAGAATATATTACAGAAATTTGGCATAACTGTGCATATATCTTCTTGGAAATATTGACAGGAATTTTTGAAATTTTACTATATCTCAGATTCTGAATGAAGAACTAATTTCCACCAAACCATATCTGTAATTATACCATGTAAAAAAGAAAAAAAAAAATTATCTGTGCTAGTAAATTCTGCTTTTGTGGATTAGAAGAAGTTTAGATCTGAAGCAAAACCAAAACACACAGTTCTTTGTATTTTAGATTCCCAGTCATTTTATTTTTATTTGATGAATTCCAAGACAGTAGTTATCTACTGTGAATATTCAAAACACTTTTTGTTGAAATATACTTCTTACATAATACAATGCATTCTGTTTGTTGATGGCAATCACCATTAGTTTTATTTACATTGTTATTCTTTGAACTGCTGCATAGCCTTAAAGATAAGAACACAGTTGGCCGGGAGCAGTGGCTCACGCCTGTAATCCCAGCAGTTTGGGAGGCCGAGATGGGCGGATCACGAGGTCAGGAGATCAAGACCATCCTGGCTAACATGGTGAAACCCTATCTCTACTAAAAATACAAAAATTAGCTTGGTATGGTGGCGGGCACCTGTAGTCCCAACTACATGGGAGGCTGAGGCAGGAGAATGGCGTGAACCCTGGAGGCAGAGCTTGCAGTGAGTGGAGATCCTGCCACTGCACTCCAGCCTGGGCTACAGAGAGAGACTCCGTCACAAAAAAAAAAAAAAAAAAAAAAAAAAAGAAAAGGAACAGAACATAGTCTTGATCTGCTGACTGGCGGGGATTAATTTCAAGCCCTTCTTGTTGCAAATTATTTTCTCTGGATAAGGTCCTTGAATTTCCCAAGCCTTGTGGAGAGAAATAAATTAACCAAGTTTATTATCTCAAGCCATTATTAAAATGTTGTGTATGAAGAACTCAGTACAATTATTCTAGAAAAGAGCAAGAAGTTTAAAGTTCGCAGATTATAGCAAGCTAGCGATTTTGCATAGGCTAGACTGAGGAAGGTCAAAGGATGGACTGAATATGATTGTAGGTGTAAATGCTGGAGAAGATTTAGCTTTGTAATCGTATGTGTAAGTGCTGCTGTTGTTTTGCTTAGTGTTGCAGTTAAATAGCATTGGAGGGTAAGCTCATAAATCTATTAATCCTATAATCATAATTTTTAATGTGTAAATTAGAATAATGTTTTTTCTATCAAAAGATTATGTATTGCAATACTTGCTTAAGTGCCTCTACTTAATATGATTGTTATTTCAGTTCTTATTTTAGCTTGCTTCTCTTGAGAATAAGAGAATATGGGCCTAATAGTGTCTAACTTCAAACTAAAATGCTAGCTCATTACAATGCATGCTATCCCCCGATCTCTGTCCCTCATATCCAGGTAGGCACATAAATCACGATTCACCTTGATTGTATCCTAGTGAACGTGAACTATTTTTGTTATCCTGGACTTGAAGTTGGCTGAGACCTACATAGGACAAATTTGTTATCTATGTAACACAATAGCTTAGAGGTGGAATGGAACAACCACACTGCTTATCCAGTATTTTGATTCTATTTAAAATTCCATTATTTAAATGTAACATACATTGCCTATAAAAAAGTATGAATAAAATTTTAACTTTGGTACACAAAGAATCTTCCTTACCAATTTGATGTGATTCATAAAAATGTACCAATGAATTAAACAGTTATACTAATAATAAAATCTATAATAAAAAATATTGGAATAGATTGTACCTATTATACTTGTCATTGACTAAAGACAAAATTTTGAACACTAAGAAGGCTTAAAGATAAACTAAAAAAAAGACAAAAGAATGACAGGGAGATTTGCCATAACATATTGTTTATAGGATCCAAATAATGCATTTACTTGAATTATTGACAAGGATGTTGAAGTATAACTAATAGGATATTTGGTAGAAATGACTCTGAGACTATACATCTTGAAATAGTATGGATAATAGTATATATTTAGTATCTACTGTAGGTCAGAAAGTGAGGTAATATTTTAACATGCATAGTGTTTTTTAGTACTCACAGGAGTGGTATGATTTTAATGGGTTAATATATTTAGATAACTGTTAGCTAGTAACCTAGTCTTCTGGTGAATAAATGAAATAATACATGTAAAGAACTTTAAAAAGCATCTGACATATAGTAAGCTCTTAATAGAATAGAAATTATCCCTATATGAGCAGTGGAGCACAATGGTTAAGCACACGAGTTCTTGTAGCCCTTGGGCTCTGGCTCTCTTTGTAATTTTGGGCAAATGACTTTACCTATTCAGTGATTGGGACGTATCTCCTCCCACGAGGCCCTTGCAACCACCATGTTACCATTTGTCTCTGAATTGTATTACTCTATGTGCCTTATAAAATTTGGGCTTATTCTTTTTGGGAAAACTTTTCTTATTAAGCATACTTTGTACTTTTTGCCCATTTTACTATTGTTAGATGATGTAATCCAATTTGGGTTAAGTTTTAAGGAGAAATAAAAGCATAAATAGAGTTGAATACAGAATCCCCAAGTCACGTATCTTGAACTTCTGTTTTCACTCAGGAAATAATTACCCTCCTTAATATACTATGCTTTGTTTTGTACTATGTTCTTGTTTAGCTAGATATGATAAAAATCCAATGATGGATTTTGATTTTGAGATTTTGAGGAGGTAATATCTCCACCAAGATGTTAAATGAGTTGACCTCTTTGGTAACATTTCTATTGCTGATGAGGCCAAGAAAATACCATAAACATATTAAAATGGACTGAGGAAATCAATAAAGGCAAAGACTTCTGAATTGAGATCAGTTGATAGTTTGTTAATCTTCTCCTGCCAAATAATACACTATTATTGGCTATAGTTCAATCTGTAATTAAGAATTTTTTTAAAACTATATGATGTGGAAGAGTAGATATGGGAACATAAAATTATGATAAACAATTTTCTTTTTGGATTTGGGTTTTAGATATATATATATATATCTATCCTACCTCCAATAATGCCTGAGCATAAGATCAATGAAATATGTGGTTTTTTGAGAGAAATTAGATAGTCACTATGCAAAGTTTCATTCTCAGGTCCCTGGTATATAAAAAGAATATGTTTGGGAAGACAATTCTCTGAATATAGGAGCCAAAGCACACTGGGAACATTGGTTTGCTTCTCTGTCCAGATTCCATAATACAACTATTGAGGAGGTTGGAACCAGGTAGCAGTAAAATTCTCAACTTAAAGAAGACTAGTATTATACCAATTCAAGATAGCACTTTATTGAAAGTTTGCTGCTAAGCAACTCAGAGTATATATGGAAGAGTGTTGCTAGGCAACACAGCTCATCTAATCCATGGCTGAAAACATTTTTTGTTAGTGCAATGAGAAAATAGCCCAGCATTAGTCTCTCATAAACCTTTTACATGTATAAGTAAGTTTGCAAAAAGCAGAATCATTTTAAGTATAAAATAAAGACATTAGAAAAGAAGTTAAAGATTACCACAATTTGGAGACTGACAATACTATGTGGTTGACTGATTGACTTCTCTATGTGTCATTTTGACAATTATGGAAAATCAATCACAACTGAAAAAACACAATTGAAACAATGAGAAATTATTAGAATATGATATTGTTATTACTACAAAGGTCTTGCATACGTAGTTAGGGAAAACAATAAAACATCAATGGGGGTTAAAAAGATATGACCAGCCATAATAGGAAAACTTAAAAGATGAGCAGAGACTAACTAATCTATTAATTTCTAGGTAGGTGTTGGTGTTAAATGGTTTCTGTTGCAGTGCTTCTTCTCTGCTTCTTCATTCAGTCATCTCTTCTGACATATGATAGAATCAAAATGGTAGCCACCTACTCTGAATATCCTCTTAGATATCCTGCAGATGAGACATTTAAAAAGTACTGTTGTCCAAACTGAACACTTTGTAATATTTTATTCCTCCTTCTCTCACTTGCATTCACTACCCAATACAAAATCCGTAATCAAAATATTTACTTCTTTCCAATTCTGAAGTTTATTTTTTAAGCATTATCTGTCATCAAAATTATTGCCACAGCTTTCTACCTCCATCTCCATATAATTCCTTCTAGGAACATTCAGAAAGAATAATTGTCTTAATATGTAAATGTTAAATGACATTTCCTGATTTAAAAATATATAAGTAAAATCAATATACCTTTATTGTTGCCAAACTTTAGTTTCAATCTCTTAGTTTACCTACTTGTTTATATTTTAGCTTTGTATTATTTAGCTCTTGTTTATTTCTTAAGACTTATGTTATGCCACCATCCTTCAAATTCTATACTGTTAACTTTCTAAGTAACTTCATGTTCCTTATTTTACACTTTCATGATAACAAGCTTTTGTAATTACTGTTTCTCCAATATCTGAAATAATTTTTCTACGGTCCCCTTCATTTATATAGTATACTCTCATGTTACTTACTAATTCTTCTGGGAAGCCTGGGTGATTTTCTGAGCTGTGGCTATGCTGTTCCTATTTTGTCTTCCTATAGCATCCTCTGTACTTTGGATCTCTTCCAAACTAACTTTTGATTGCTCCATGAGTGTTTATTTCTCTGTATTACAAGATATGAAAGCTAAGGAATCATTTGGGTTTCTCTTTACCATTGTATCCCAATACTTAACACATTGTAACACATGTAATATATATACATGTAAAATAAATTGATTTCACAAAAGGACAAACTAAGCCAAAATGAATGAGCAATGATTTTTTTCTATAAGGTAATATTTTTCAAAATATTATTATTGAGAGTTTAAAATACATTTTTTACACCACTAGTAGATTAATTAATTTCCTAGGAAAACCATCGGTATGTTTAAATGGTCTATATTTCCAGAAATTTTGTTTTGAGGAAATCTATCCTAAAGAAAAATAAAAATATACACAATTTTTGAACAAAATTGTTTGTTGTTACTTATAAGGATAACAATAACTAATGAACAATTTCTGTATTCAACAACAAAATAATATTTAAGTTAATGTTGATACATTTATAGACTGTAATGCTGTACAATAATACAAATTATGTTTTTAGGCAACGTCAGCAAGGTGACCAACTAGAGTTTCCTAGCACTTCCCACACACCCCAAAACAAGAAAAACTATATTTTGATTGAAATGACTGAGGAGGTACATTGAAGAGCACCAGGGGAGTGGCAAAATATACATGGAGCACAGACACTCAGGATAGCACCATAGCTCTGCCACCGTCTCACTTGCCAGGATTAGCTTGGAGCCATGGGAGACTTCTTATGGGACAAAGTATGCTGGAGAACCCTAGCAATTGCAATTACTACTGCAGAAACTTAAAGCCTTTACTACAAAAGAGTCCGGAAGTCCTCACAAGCCTTGAATTGAGTTTGGAGGGTTGCCAATTATTTGTAAGCCTGCACTGCCCCCAAGTAATAGCCTAATTGTACACTCCTCAGCCCCATGAGCTAAACTGCTATATCATGGTACCATCTTGAAACTGGGCCCAGTACTAGAGTGCATCTTGCCCTTGGGGTGAGTAGCCACTGCCCTTCACCATCCCTGAGGCTCTGCAGTCATTCTATCATGCTCACATTAGTGACCACAGAACCACAACACAGGATAACTAAAGCCTGGACCCAACAGCAAGGCTGAAATTGCAGAATTTGAATTCAAACAACATTTCACCCTCAGGGAACAGACAAACCTGCACAGCAAGAAAGTCAACATACAGCCAGCTAGAATGCTGCAGCAGTGCTTACCGACATCCCACCAAACAAATAGTAAGATGGGGGACCCATGTGTGTCAGAACCTCACCGCCAGAGAGACCACCACACAGCCAGGCAGTCCACTATGCCAGTGCACATTTGTGTCCAGCCCAGTAACCTCTGGTGCTCTTGCACACAGCAAAACCATACCACTGCTGGTATAAACTCTCAAAGCCTAGGCTACTGATGCAATCACAGACTTCACTGACAGATTACAGCTGCACAGAGATCATGCTACTGAGTTCACCTGGAAACAGAGCCAATCCGCCATACTCAACCAACATCCAGGAGAAGGACTCTCAAAAACATGTAGAAACAATCAATAAAAAACCAAACAGAAATCTTTGAACAGGAAAAAAAAAGAATAAAATAAAAAATACAGTTTACAACTTCAACAACAGATAAACAAGATCAAGAAGAAGGAAGAATTTCTGAGCTTGATGACGGACGGTTCTTTCAAAATAACCCAGTCAGATGGGGAATAAAGGAATAAAAAAGAGCAAAGAAAACCTAGGAGTCTTATGGAACACCATGAAGCAAACAAATATTTGCATCATAGGATTAACAGAGAATAAATTGAGAATGGCATAGATAATCTATTTAACATAATAATAGCTGAAAACTTCCACAGGCTATCATCAGTATGCCAACATATATCTCCACCAACAGTTTTCTGAAAATGTCTAGGGTTCTGCAAGGTCTTATCAAACTTTATTAGGGGAAATCTATGATATTTTTGTTATAAATTATATTCATTTTCTTAAATTGAATTTTGAAATGTTTAACGAGTTTGAGAAAATATTTTTATAAATTTTTGACCTGAATATTTCCTTTTCTGTAAACCTCCTGTCTTTACCTATATTTTCTATTGAGTTGTTGTCTTTCCCTTAGGGATTTATTAAGAGTCCTTCATATACATAAATTATGTATTATATATATTATTTCTAATTGATATAGTTTGTCTATGTCCCAACCCAAATCTCATCTTGAATTGTAGCTCCTGCAATTCTATGTCATAGCAGGGACCCAGTGGGCGGTAACTGAACCATGAGGTGGGTCTTTCCCATGCTGTTCTTCTCATAATGAATAAGTCTTAAGAGATTTGGTAGTCTTATAAAGAGGAGATCCCCTGCATAAGTTCTCTGTCTTGCCTGCTGCCGTGTAAAAAGGACTTTTGCCTTCCGCCATGATTGTGAGGCCTCCCAAGACATATGGAACTGTGAGTCCATTAAACCTCATTTTATTTATAAATTACCCAGTCTTGGGTATGTCTTTATTAGCAATAAGAGAAGAGATTAATACACAATTCAATATATAGTACGCTATTTAGACAATATTTTGATACAAAAGTTTGTAAACTATATTGACATTTTAAAACATACAACTATATTTAATATCCTCTAATGTTTCTATGAAGATACACATCTCATAAGAACAACTCTTGTATAGAGTACTGTCTACATATTTAAAATATTAAACTATCCTCTATTTTTATAGTTTTCAGACATGATTTTGATAGCATGATTTTTTATATAATCAAATGTGTTTATAAAATGTGTCATCTGACATCCTGCCATACAAATGACAAGCATAAAAATAGTCTGGATTATGTATTTTTAAAGAAAGCGTATGCCTACAAACATAATACTGGAAGTTAGGCCAGAAATCAAATTCTTAAGTAAATACACTTATTATTACAATTTGAAAACAGGCTAAATAGGTATGATACACATTCCCAATATCCTCCAATTTCACCATATGCATTTCTATCTTCAAGCTTTCTTGCATACATGTCATACATGTAAAATAAGCTGCCACAATCTGCTATGATACTTATTATTATTTGTGTTACCTGAACCAGTGATTATTTCTCTAGCTAACTTAGTTATTTGTTGTTTGATGACTATAATTGATAAGGGAAATAGTTGTGTCTATCATTTACACCACCATATCCTCAGTGATCACACCACTACCTAGAATATAGCTGACAATCAATAACATTTTGAATAAATAAATTCAACTGGAATTATTCACCTTTTGTGTTTTGTGTTGCTATAAGGAAAATAACTGAGGCTGGGTAATTTATAGAAAACAGAGGTGTAATTCACTTACAATTCTCCTGGCTGTACAAGCGTGACTCCACCATCTGCTTCTGGTGAGGGCCTCAGGAAGCTTACAATCACGGTGGGGGCGGGGGTAAAAGAGCGAGCAGGAGAGTCATATGGTGAGAGTGGGAAGAAGATAGACTGGGGGAAGGTGCCATATAACTTTAAACAACCAGATTTCATGAGAACACACGATCACCAAGGTAACACCAAGCCATTCATGAGGGTTGAATGCCCCATGACCCAAACACTTCCTACCAGGCCTCAGCTCCAACCTTAGGGATTACTTTTCAAGAACAGGTTTGGAGGGAAAAACCATTCAAACTATATCACCTTTAATATTTCCTTAATAGGAACATGTATTTATATAAAATAAGTTATAACTCAATGACATGTATAATTCATTTTAAATAAAAGGCTGTTAAAAACAAAGACTTGAATACATATAGACTGTATAATTATAGACTTCTTTTAAAAAGCTGCTAATAGTACAATTGCAAATTCTTTCTGTTCTTGTGTCTCCAAAGATATTCACAAAAACTAATCCCTTAATTATTTTTTATTTTATGCAGCTAACTTTACAACTTTTTAGAAAACAAGAAAATGCATAATACTGTTGATAGACAAATATCTCACATTTTGAAAACTGCAATAGGGTTCTATGTCTAAGAAAAGATTTAAGCTATTCCATGCCTCTGAGATTTAACTGACCTCTCATGGTCGGTTACATTTTATATCCACATTTTGCTTGTGTAACTAATGGAAACTCTTTAGAGAATCAACCATGCCCTTGAATATTATGTTTTTCTTACAACAGAGAGAACATCGGTAATGATAATAGTCATGTAATAATAATTTTAATGAAAGAAATGTCATATTTCTACTCTTTACTATATTACTGGGAAAATTTTGTAATTGAAAAGGTTTATTAGCAAAGTTTTTCCCTCTCAAAATCTCAAAGCAATTGTGAAAAGCTGTCTACCTTCATCCTTTGTTTGTTAAATAATTTGTCAAAAATTGTAATATTAATGTAATAATTAGTGTAAATAGGAATAAAGGTACAAATAACTGAAATTAATGTTTAAAAGTATATTATTTTATTCATTAAGCTCTATATTATGGTTTTTTGCATTTAAAAAATTGTTAATAGTTTTGAATTTTATTCTAGATTCAGGGGTAGTGTGTAGGTTTGTTTCTTGATTATATCACTTGATGGTGAGGTTTAGAATATGATTCATCTCATCACCCAGAATTTTTTAAACAAGAAAATAAATCTTTCCTATCTAACTTTTTGTTAGCCAATATATTTGTGCTGGCAAAAGAGGAAGATTAAAATAATTATCTGTATAAGTGAGGTAAAAAATTGGTTATTGGGAAATAATAAACATTGACTTCTTATCAAGGTTAATATTCATATTTACATTAGTAGCAAAGACCCGCCCCCCCATGCACAAAGTAAAGTGGAAGGTAAGCAGTGTCTATATTACACAATGTTCAAGAATATTTTTATTAACTGACTAAGCAGAAAATATATATGTTTGAGATAATTATGTATATAATTGTAGAGCACATTCCCTCTAATCTTAAGGAAAAAATATGCTTCTGAGCTCTAAAATTTCTAACTACATTTTAAATTGTTAAAATTCACCTTCTTTGTCACATTTCTGTATTAGTTTTCCAAGGTAGTCAGAGCTTTGAAATTTATTTTTCTTTATTTTATTTTACTTCATTTGAAACCCCTAATTGAAGAGTTAATGGGCAATGAAATGGCCAAAGGGTAGATGGCAAATAGAAGAAAAAATGGCAAATATATAGATTCTTTTCCTTTATGGAAAGGGCAGGCTATGGTCAATCTAAGCAACTGAATTGATTCGTTTAACTGTGCCAAACCTATTTCATTAATTAGGGGGAAAGCCTTTCTAAGTAAGATATTGCAGTATTAAAAAATGTTTAACATAGACTAATTTTTTTTTTAATTGTCTATTGTCATTTTAATTAGGTCACACTAGACACAGCCCTGTCCCTTGTTTAACTTACTGCCCCTCACTGGCATCCTGACTCCTCCGTCATTAATCTATCTTCAACGGTTATAGGAGATTCTTCAGAAGGGACATACCATCTCGTTCTTCACTGATTCTCTGAAAGATCAGCTCGTCCTTTTAATTCGGGGCACAGAAGTTGCTCCTGTCCTGCATGCCGCCTGCACTCTGTCTGGTGGGGCTCCGTCGCAATCTGGACCTCTCTAGCTTGAGGCTGGTGTGTGCTTCTGTGTTGATTCCTCCTTCAGCTGGGGTAGCAGGGACCGTCTTCACTTGTATCTTGTGACTTTGGTGCTTAGCACGGTTCTGAGCACATGGTGGCACTCAGAGGTACTCCTTGAACAAATAAGAAAGGTCTGACATTGAATTAAAACTGATGAATACCTGGGATCTTTCATTGACTATTATAGTGCCATTGGTTCCGTGCTGTCATAAACGTGATATTGCTGGTCCAGCCCTGTTAAGTTCTGTGGCTTAACGTTTAGGCATTGTCGAAGAATTACAGTATCAATATTCTGAAAAGCTGTGGAAAATGAAGTAATCAGAGACCAAAAAAAAAAAAAAAAAGTAAAATAGCGAAAAATGTTAATGCTTAGCGATTACAGACCACTAGGCAATTGTCTATAAACGATAGAATCATGAACATGGATTATTCACATAATTTCTCAACAAATTACTTAAACAGACAAAACAGCAAATGTTAATTACTTGTAGCTTGAATACTTTATTTATCGGGAATAATTCCATCATGCCTGACATACAAAAAGCATGCAATAGGCCGGGCGCAGTGGCTCACGCCTGTATCCCAGCACTTTGGGAGGCCGAGAAAGGCGGATCAAGGGGTCAGGAGATGGAGACCATCTTGACTAACACGGTGAAACCCCATCTCTACTAAAAACACAGAAAATTAGCCAGGTGCGGTGATGGGCGCCTGTAGTCCCAGCTACTCGGGAGGCTGAGGCAGAATGGCGTGAACCCGGGAGGCGGAGCTTGCAGTGAGTGGAGATCGTGCCACTGCACACCAGCCTGGGCGGCAGAGCGAGACTCCGTCTTAAAAAAAAAAAAAAAAAAAAAAAAAAAATGCATGCAGTAAGTATTTCTTACCTTATTTCACCACAAGTAAGGAAACATCTTCTGGATCACATCACATTTTATGAGAGACCTAAAACCTAATCTCGTTGTTAACAGATAAAGTCGTTAAGCATGGATACATGAATCTATTCAAAGCACTGTCCTATTAAATAGCTGCTCTGATAAGACCTAGAGGACATCCTGATCAAATTTGATGATTTAAATCAATTAGATGGCAAAAACAGTCTCTCCCAGAGACTCTTCCTCTTGCAAGTTTGAGAAAAAATAATGACTTAGTTGATATTTAGGAAAAATGTAGAATTTAGCTTTGAATTCAATTATCAACCACATATGAAATACAATATGAAAGACATTTCATAGCACATTATTAATAAAACAGAAATTTGTTCAAAATTATTTTTATGAGCCAGAAATATAGTATAAATACTATTATAAATAAAACAAAATCCTCAAATATATTTCAACATTTAGAAACTTTAATCCAAATTTCAAGTACTTGCTTTAAAAAAGATTCAGCTATTCTCTGTATTTATTAAACAACATCTGAAATTATCTGTACAGTTTGGGCATCCTATTTTAAGGGCATATTTGATACTCAAGTTGTATAAAAAAGATGATGAATAAAGTCTTGTGACAACTAGAAGCCATGTCATATGGAAAATTAATGAAGTAAGTAGAACCTTTATATCACAGAAGAAAATATTTGAAGCCAGAGCATACATGTCACACGCAAGTAGATGCATATTTACTCTGGGGTATAATAGAGGGGGCAAAATGGAGATTAAATTATAGAAATTACAGAGAGAAAGATTTGTTCACTCATTATGGGAAAGGATTTTCTAAAATTTAGTATTACACAATAATGGAATTGTCAATTTTGTGAGGTGACAATTTTCTTCAAGTGAATATGTTGGAGAAGGACTTGTCTGGGAGACTGAAAGAGACATTTTCAATTTGGAAAGGAAATGAAGTTGATAACTAGCTAAATTTCCATTCAAGTCTCAATTCTACTAAATTATTTGAGAGAAATTTTGTAGTTGATAGTTTCTTTGTGCACAAGTTTGTATTTTATACTATATTAGTATGCAAATATTAAATACATAATTTTATAGATTCAATGGACCAAACTGTACATATAGTAACAATCTATACAGACACACACAGTATATATTCATTTTATAATTACTATTTAAATAAATATTTCTACTCTAGCATATTTATAAGTTTAAAATGTGTAGTTATTGGTGACATTCTTCCTATTTAAAATGGGAGCTAATTAGTTGTTATTTTTGCATATCACACAATGGAGTCTAGAAACCATGATACACATGAAAAACACCACAGTGTGGATCGACATCCCTTAACAATTGTTTTTGAGGTTTTTGAATCTCCATTAGAGATGCATAGAATAGAAATATAATGTCTTGTTTCTTTTATTTGTAAAGGTTATTAACTTGACTCTGAAATCTACAAACTTCCATTCGGTAGTAAGTTGGAATTCTATTTCTGTAGCAAACTTTCATATTTTGTATACTTAGTAAACTTTTGGCTTTTATCAAATATTCAATACATTATTCATAAATTTCTTACTCTTTAATTAATATTATGTTTTTAATTATTTTATTCACAAATAATAATTTTCTGCTTTATTTAACTGTTCTATTTTGAGTTATATTTAAAATGAAGACAATGGATTAAAGTCATTAACTATATCTTAATAAAATGTCCATTGAAAAATATAAAAATTTAAAATAAAATAAAAATGAAATTTAATCTAAAATAAAATATAATATAAATAAAGATACTTAAAATATTTTAAGAGCTTGTAACACACTTGTGAAATACTTGAAGGCTTGTTGTTATAACACTCAGATTTTGATGATTAATATAATTCAAATAAATATATTTTTTATTTTGCATATTACCTTATCCTTCATTTGAAGATACACCATTACATTTAAATCAATATGATTTAGAGTTATAACTTTCTCTAATTTATATTGTCATAGACTCACTTAACTTATGTGGACTAATTTGTCTCCTCTAAAATACCTTCCTCTTACAGTCACCTGTCTCATAACTGACAAACTTTCACAGCGGCCCTCAGCCTATGATAAATCTAACTGGATAAAAGAAAGATTAACATAACACAACTTTACAAAATGTAACTGACTGGACATCTATTGGTTCTATAATTTATGCTCTATGATATAGTTCATATTTATGCATTACATCTTATTCAAGAGAATTGGAAAATCTAGATTTAAACAGAAATCTACTTAGAAGAAAATTACATAATAAAACAGTTTTTCTGACTTTGAGGTCACCTTTGACTTGATTTACTGATCTTGATTTATTTTCTGAGTTTTAATTTTTTTTCATATCTATAATCTATTAATATGTACTTTGTTATTATGAGTCCAAATATCTATAACCAAATATGTAGTAATTAAGACACATAGTAGTGAAGAATTTTTCATTTAATTTCCAACAGAAAAAAATAAATTTCTAGTAAAATATTACTAGAGTAGAAAAATTATGCTAATTGGTATTGCTTAATGTTTTAGGTTAACATACAGAAAGTCTGAAGTAAATATATATTTTTAGTACATAGTTACTGGAATCTGCCAGATGTGCTAAGGTTGTATTTCAGCTAATCTGATCATTTTGAAATGTGTATCTTTGTTGAAAAATTATTTCCACTAGGATTGTATTTATATGACTTTAGTAAATTATTGAAAATACTTTAAGTGAATTTTGTATTGCTTATAATGTATCACTGTTAAACATTCAACTGGATTCCCCTGTATTTCATTCTATTTGGGTGTGTGTCTGTCTGAAATAATCAAAATCAAGTTATTATGTTTTTTGGTAACAAGTGAAAGTTCTGGATATCTGAAGTATGGATTATATTATTTGTAAATTGATGGAAAAAAATCATAATTGATGGGAACATTTGATGCAAAGAAAGGGAAACTGGGTATAGAAAATGAGTAGTAAAGAGCAGAAGCAACAAGAGAGGATAATGAGGTATAAAACCCAGCTTAGATCCTGTTAAGATTGTTTGGGTAAGATGCTGACTGGTGCTCTATAGTCACTCTACCATTAAAACCACCGCTGAGCACCAGCTGATGCTGCCTTGCCACAATGGGAATTATTTGACAATTGATGTCTTTTCATCTCTCTGTGCAGTTTCAGACTTCAAGTTGACTGCATTTGATCAGTCAGGGTTAGATTATGTTCAGTGTTCAAGACCGTGTTTGCAAGGGAAAGGGGAGTGTATAACAACTGGAATCCTTTCATTACAAGATTGGGAGCCTGCATAGCCAGACATTTCCCTAAATTATGACTTCTATTCATGCTCAGAGCTATTCCATAAAGTTAAATATTCATAATTCCAAGCTTTTTTCTTTTTCATCTTTTTTACTTTGACAATAAAATTAGTATAGACTAATTATGCTATAGACAACTAGGAAACAGAAAAATACATAGAAAACATATAATAAATTCACAATTTAACTACTAGTTAAAAATAATTATTAATATACTGATATATTTTGGCTCTGTGTCCCCACCCAAATCTCATCTTGAATTGTAGTCTCCACGTGTCAAGGGAGGGACCTGATGGGAGGTGACTGAATCCTGGGGCAGTTTCCCCCATACTGTTCTCATGTTACTGAGGGAGTTCTCATGAGATCTGTTGGTTTTAAAACTGGCAGTTTCTCCTAACTCTCTCTCTCTCCTATCACCATGTAAGACATGCCTTCCTTCCCCCTTAACTTTCACCATGATTGTAAGTTTCCCGAGGCCTCCCCAGCCATGAGAAACTGAGTCAATTAAACCTCTTTTTTCATAAATTACTCAGTCTCAAGTAGTCTCTTTAGCAATATGAAAATGGACTAATATATATGTCTTCTTATTTTTAGTCCTTTTTTGTTATCAAGGATATATGTGTATGTACATTGCAAATTCACATATATGTCCATTCCTACCTACATTGCAAATACAGATATATGTTGCACTTATTTTTCAAAATGAGATTCTGTATAGATAAACTTAATTGATGGCTATCGATAAATGACATTGAGCATTTTTTCACACACCTGTTGGTCATTTGTATGTCATCTTTTGAGAAATATATATTAAGGTACTTTGCTTATTTTTAATAGAGTTATTTTATTATTAGTGGTAGTATTTTTATTTGAGTTTGTTATATATTCTGGATATTAAACCCTTGTTAGATACATACTTTGCAATATTTTCTCCCATTCTACATGTTGTCTCTTCACTTAGCTAATTGTTTTCTTTGCTGTGAAAAAGTATTTTAATTTGATGTAATCCCATTTGTCTATTTTTGCTTTTGTTCTCTGTGATTTTGAGGTCTTACTTAAATCCTTACCTCATCCAGTGTCATGGTGTTTCCTTTAGGTTTTTTTTCTAGTAGTTATGTAGTTTAAGGTTTTACATTTAAGTCTTCAATCCATTTTGAGTTGATTCATATATACAGTGAGAGGTATAGGTCTAGTCTCATTCTTCTGCCTGTGGATATCCAATTTTCTCAGCTCAATTTATCAGATACTGTCTCTTTCCCAACGTGTGTTCTTGGCACTTGTGTCAAAATCAGTTGGCTGTCAGGGTGTAAATTTATTTCTGGGTTCTCTATTCTGTTCAATTGGTCTATGTATCTTTATTCCAGCATCATTCTGTTTTGGTTACTAATGCTTTGCAATGTGTTTTGAAATCAGGTAGTGTAATGTTTCCAGCTTTGTACTTTGGACTGAGGATTGCTTTGGCTATTTGGAGTATTTTGTGGTTCCATGCAAATTTTAGGATTTTAAAAGAATTTTGTAAATAATGTCATTGTTATTTTGATAAGGATTGCTCTAAAGTTTTAGATTGCTTTGGCCTGTGTGGCCATTCTAGCAATATTAGTTCTTCCAATCCATGAAAAGAAGATTTATTCCTGTCTTCTTCAATTTCTTTCATTAATGTTTTTTAGTTTTCATTGTAGAGATCTTTCACCACCTTAAGTTTATTCTCAGGTATCTTATTTTCGCTTTGTAGCTATTGTAAATAAAATCACACTCGATTTATTTTGGTTAGTTTACTACTGATATATAGAAATACTACTGATTTTTTATGTTGATTTTGTATCCTACAACTTTATTGAATTAGTTTATTAGTTCAAACAGTTTTTTTGGTGGAGTCTTAAGGTTTTCTATATATAAGATTATGTTGTTTGCAAATAGAGTCAATTTGAATTCCTTCTTTTCAATTTGGATGCCTTTTTTTTTCCTCTCGCCTAATTGCTCTGGCTAGAACTTCCAGCACTGTGCTGATTAGAATTGGTGAAAGGTTACATTCTTTTGTTGTCCCTGATCTTAGAGGAAAAGCTGACAGCAGTATGATGTTACCTATCACTTTGTTATACATGGCCTTTATTGTATGGAGGTATTACCTTCTATACATAATTTGTTGAGAGTTTTTATCATGAGGGGATACATGCTTTTGTGTATTCATGTTGTGTCACATGCTTTTTCTACATCTATTGAAATGATCATAGGGTTTTTGTCTTTGTTCTTGTTAATGTGGTGGATTACACTTACTGATTTGCAGATGTTAAATCTTCCTTGAATCCTTTCATCTCTGGTTTTATTTGTGTCTTTTACTTTTTTTTTTTTAGTAAGTCTAGCTAAAGGTTTGTCAACTTTGTTTATCTTTTCCCAAAACAAACACCTGGTTTTGTTGATATTTTAGATGGTTTTCCTAGTCTCTGTTTCGTTTATTTTTGCCCTGAGTTGCATTATTTTCTTGCCTTTACCAATTTGGGGTTAGTTTGTTCTTGCTTTTCCAGTTCCTTGAAGTGCATTGTTAGGTTGTTTATTTGAAATCTTTTTCTTTCTTTTTTGATGTAGGCATTTCTTCTTATAAATTTTCCTGCTTTTGCTGTCCTATATGTTTTGGTATGGTGTATTTTCATTCTCATTTGTCCCAAGAAATTATTTTAAATTTTTTTTTAAATTTCTTCATTGATCCATTAACTATCTGGGGACATGTTGTTTTGTTTGCATATATTTGTAAAGTTTCTGCAATTTTTTTTGTTAATTTTTAGTTTATAACATTATGGTCAGAAAAGATATATTATCACTGTCTTCCTAAATTTGTTAAATTTTTTGTGACCTAAAATATGATCTATACTGGGCAATATCACATATGTAGTTGAGAACAATGTGTATGTGCAGCTGTTGGATGGAATGTTCTGTACATGTCTTTTGGGTCCATTTGGTATGGTGAAGTTTAAGTCCATTATTTCTTTGGGGATTTCCTATCTAGATGATCTGGCTATTGTTGAAAGTGAGGTGCTAAATCCCTCCTATTGTTACATGGCACAGTATATCTCTTTTTAGATCTAATTAATTTTGCTTCACATATTTGGTGCTCTAATGTTGGATGCATATATATTTTTATATTGTCTTGTTGAGTTAATATTTTTATCTTTATATAATGACTCTTTGTCTATTTTTACAGTTTTTACTTAACGTTTATTTTATCTAAGTATGACTGCTTGCTTTTAGCTTTATTTGCATGAAATATTTTTTTTCCATGCCTTCATTTTCAACCTATGGGTATCTTCAACAGTGAAATAAATCTCTTGTAGGCAGCATACAGTTGGACTTTGTGTGTGTGTGTGTGTGTGTGTGTGTGTGTGTGTGTATATATACACACACACACACACACACATATATATATATACGTATATTTGAATCTATTAAGCCATTCTATGTCTAATTGGAGTATTTAATTCATTTACATTTATGATGATTATTTATAGGTAAACATTTGCTTCTGCCATTTGTTATTGTTTTCTGGTTGTTTTGTAGATTCTTTTCTTTTTTATTGTTATTTACCTCTGTTGTTTGGTGATTTTCTGTGATGCTAAGCTTTGTTTCCTTCTCTTTCTTGTTCGGGTATCTACTGTATTTTGTTTCTTTGTAGTTACCATAGGGCTAACATAAAGAGTCTTCTAGTTATAATTAATTATTTTGAGCTGATAACAACTTCACTTTGTCACATGAAAGTACTCTAGCCTTTTTACCTTCCCCCTCACAATTTCTATTTTTGATTCCTTTATTTACATCTTTATCAATTGTGGTTACCTAGCCACTTTTTAAGTGTTGTTAATTTTGACTATTTTAAATTTTAACTTTCATGTTAGAGAATGGAAAGATTTACATAGTCCCTATACAGGACCGGGGTATTCTGAGTTTGATTATGAATTTATATCTACTAGTAGGTTTTATATTTTCATATGCTTTCATAATGGTAATTATTGCCCTTCTACTTCCAATTTTAGTACTCTTGTAAGTATTTCTCGTTAGGTGAATCTAGTGGTAACAAATATTATCAGTTTTTGCTTGTCTGGGAAGGTTTTTATTTTTCTCCTATTTCTAAAAAATAGCTTTGCTGGATGTACTATTCTTGGCTGAAAATTTTCTTTCTTTTTCAGAATTTTGTATACATCACTCCATTATCTTCTAGTATTCAAGGTTTCTTCTGAACAATCTGCTGATAGTCTAATGGAGATTCACTTGCATGTGACTTGACACTTTTGCAGCTTTTAAAATTTTCCATCTTTGAGTTTTGGTAGTTTGATTGTAATGTGTCTAGGAGATGATCTCTGGGGTTTAAATATAATTGGAGATTTTTGACCTTCTTAGATCTAGATGTCCATATATTTCCCATATATTTATAGTTCTTATAAATATAAAAGTTTTCACATACTTTGTCACAATATGTCCATTTCTATTTTTTTTTCTTCCTATATAGTCATTCAACTTCAATGGTGACCAAAAAATGTAATTAGAAAATTAGATATGCAGGCCGGGCGCGGTGGCTAAAGCCTGTAATCCCAGCACTTTGGGAGGCCGAGACGGGTGGATCACGAGGTCAGGAGATCGAGACCATTCCGGCCTACACGGTGAAACCCCGTCTCTACTAAAAAATACAAAAAAAAAACTAGCCAGGCGAGGTGGCAGGCGCCTGTAGTCCCAGCTACTCGGGAGGCTGAGGCAGGAGAATGGCGTAAACCCAGGAGGCGGAGCTTGCAGTGAGCTGAGATCCGGTCACTGCACTCCAGCCTGGGTGACAGAGCGAGACTCCATCTCAAAAAAAAAAAAAAAAAAAAAAATTAGATATGCAAATACAATCAAAAGATATTTATGTTACTTTCACACTATAACTTTATAGCTGTAAAAAAATGGTGAGTTAGATCTAGATAGGGTCTGTTAACAGAAAAATGCAGATTGAAAAAAAAATGTGTGTAATATAATACTTTTTCAAAGAGGGAAAATCTAAATAAGTTAAACACACACATATTGAAAAAATATATGGAGGTTTACTCACCAAATAAAATTGCAGTAAATTTTTTTCATTGCAATATAGACTGCAGGAATGGAGGCAGTTGGACTTTTTCTTACACAGATATACCTCCAGCACCTAAAATAGTTCTCAGTATATATGGGGATCTCAATACATATTTGTTATGTATTGAATTAGAACTGCTTTATGTGAAATCCAAATGCAATATCTCAATTCATAAAATAATTTCTTCATCATCTAATTTGCCCCTTAAATTACCCCTGCTAGTAATTTTCTCAATCTCAATAAGATATCCAGGCCTTTCAACTATTCTAATATTTTTTCTTCCATGTTTCTGTGTTCCCTGCTCAACTAAATCATTACTTAAGACTTATCACCTAATCCATCTTTTGCCAATATATCCATGTAAGTTGTTTCATTGCTTTTCTGTCCCACCACTTTGTGAAAAGCCACTCGACCCCATGAATTTAAAGATCTCTTATTTCTTATGTACATTATAGAATGAATCTACCATATGCTGAGGGTTGCCTTAGAAATATCACGCAGAACCTCAAATGTCTGTACACGTGGTCTTCAGCAGCAACTGTCCTTTCAAACCACTCAAGAATCTTATTTCATATGTTCAGGCAGCTCTCTCTAGTTCTAAACAGCAACTCTTTTAAATTTTATGCACTACCATCAAACCTCTGACTTTCTCACCTGTCTCCTCTCGCTGCTGATGGACTCTCTTTTTCACAGCCCTGAGAAAATAGAGGCCAACGGAAAGTACCTCCTTCAACTTTTGCTGCAAAACATATTTTCTTTATTCACATTAGACCAAAGCATGCTCAGATCTTTTACATTTTAGGAAACATACTCCTGTAATCTTACGTTCTTTTCCATTACCATATTACATTCTTTTCCTTCTTAATATCTTATTTTTACTTCTCAGCCTATTCAATGCACAACCTATTATTTTCTGGTTCTTGCTTCCATCAAATCTGCAAAAGTATTCGTGCTAAGTTGTCAATGTCCTTCATGTTGCTATACATAACTGTCATGTTGGAGTGTTAGTATGATTTCACTCTATACAGCACTTTCTTCTTAAACCATCTATTGCCTGCTATCCTATACGCCAAACACTTCTGATGTTTTAGACACACTGAAATGTTTCTCTCTACTGTCCCATAAATGTTTACATGGCTCAAAACTCTGTTGCATAAACCGTTTTTAATCAGTCTAGATGTTCATGCTAGGTTTTCTCATATTATTCTATTCACTAAGTTGTAATCTTAGAATCCCTACTTTTTAAATCTATCTCCTTGTCCACTGATCTATACATCCAACTGTCTGTTGGGCATCTCTTCTTGTGCGTGCTTTCAACACTTCAAGTTCAAAATTTCTAAAACAGATTTTGTTTTCTTCTCACTTAAGCTCATCCTCCATCCTGTGTTCCCTGTTCCAGTGATCTTTGGTTACTGAAAAATTTTTCAGACATGCGTAATTAACCACTGTTAGGAACTCTGAAAGGCCTTGGAATTTACCCTATGTTCAACCTAAAAAACTGGTCTGCTACTACTGTATGGATATAGGTAGAGGATTGGTGGCTTCTGAGTCAGAGACAAAAGACATTATTACTCAAGACAAAAGTATTCAGAGTTCACCATAACCCTCAAATTCCATGGGGGCAATGCAGATCAGTCCAGAGAGATACCAGCATATTCAGTGCATTGCTTTAAAACAGACAAAACTGAGTTTGGGGAATTTACTGCTTTTACAGTGAGTATTTAGTAGTCCTGCTGTTTATTTCATTCCTAAATCTTACCATATGCAACCATAATCCTCAGAGCCCAAGGTAGAATGCTTCTCCCAAAAACCACTATTCACATCCAATCAATAACCAACTCCAGTTGACTTCAACTCTTAAATAGCTTTTAAATTAATCCATTGGTCTTGATCTCCACTGTCATTATCCTAATTCAGGCAACTTCACATTGTCTCTCATTAGTATTACTAAAACAGCCTTTACTCATTGTGGCCCTGCCCTACCCCACCCATCAAATCCTCAGTGAATCTCAAATCTAGAACCAAACAATCCTTATACAAATTAATTCCAATCATTTTGTTTCTATATTTATTATTATTCTTGCTCTCAGAAAAAACTGACAACTCCTTAAACTAATTTAAATTAATGCCTTTCATGATCACCCCTGCCTGCATTTCATGAAAGGCATTTAAATTAATGCCTTTTATGCCTTTCATGAGCACCCCTGCCTGCATTTCTAGATTAATTTATATCACTGCTCCTTCTTTATCATTCCCTTTTCCGTTTACCAATAATTCTCATGCATTAACTTTCCTCACTTCCCACTGCCAATAGCTATACTGTGCTACTTTCAATTGCTGTTCCTCACCTCTAACCCATTAAATATATGTTTTGTTTATTTTTGTCCACTGATTTTCTACTTGGTAATTTTAAAATTCGTATTTTTTCAAGTTTCAGCTTTAAAGTCATGTCCACTAAGATGTCATTATTAACCTATTTTTATGTTGGGTACTGCTTTCATGTCTCCCAATTGTATCCTAGGCTTTCCTGTTCAGAATATCATACTGCTTGTCTTTTTGCTGGCCCATATCTCTCAGTAGGGTTTTTGTGCTGACCAGAAATTGCACCTTTTTTTTTTTTTTGGATCTCTGACATACCTCCAGCAAATAACAAAGTGATTAATGCATAGTCAGTACTTAACAAATATCTGTTTAAAGAGTGAAGAAAATAAGTTACAAAACATTTATGAGTATTGAAGTTTCCCTTATACTAAAAAATTAAGGATCTTTGAAGGCATAGATTTTATTTAAGTTTGTCTGCAGCAGTTAGGATAGTGCCTACCTTAAACAGTCAATCCTCATCACTTGCAGGATTTGTATCTGTGAATTCTCCTAGTTGTTAAAGTTATTTATATTGACTAAAGAAAAAGGAGTCAAGCTTTTAAAGAATTGAAGTCAGTTTCATTCAGAAGTCTTACTGATGACTACAGCCCATGAGCAGTTCTGTTAGACTGTTCCAGCACAGGATTTCAGCCCACTGCTTACATACAGGTCGCGAGAGTTCGCTATGTGAAAATCACATCACACTTGCTCAGATGTTACATTACAGAAGAATCTCATCAAGTTTTGGGTGTAAGAGTACATCAGGTTGTATGTTAGAAGAGGCACAATCACTATTCCCATCAGACAATATCTTACGTGTAGGAAAAGGCAAGGCTAGGAACATTTATTGTTTCAGGAATGTGGTGACTCAGGCAATACATAGAGGAGACCACGTGCTCTCTCCTGTTTTGTCTTCAAAGTATCTTTCAGGAGAGCTGCACCTCCTCACAGAATCTGGGGCTTTGTGAAATTATGTTGGCAAGCAGAAATTAGCCAACAGTTTGTTACTTTGCCTAACATTTCTAACTCTAAAATCAAGCTCCTTGCACTTTCCTGGCCATTTGTGGATAGCACATGAGCAGAGAAATAAGCAACTTCCAATACCCAAAGCACACATTGCTAGCTGAGGTCCACAGTGGTCTTGTTTAAGCTCTGATACTGTGAGAAAGTGTCCTTCCTGTGGTCTCTTTAGTGGCATGGTTTTCTTTTTCATTGTTGTGCATTTTCCTGCTGATTTTGTGATTTAACATGGCCTCCAAGAGTAATGCTGAAGTGCTGAGTGAATTTCCAAAGTGTAAGAAGACTGTGATGGGCCTTGCCATGAAAATACCTAAATTTGATAATCTTCCTTCAGGCATAAGTTATAGTGCTGCTGTTGGCAATGAGTTCAAGGTTACTGAAACCATAATATATATTAAGCAAGATGTCTTTAAACAGAACATAAAACAAGTTGATATACTGATTGGCTGATGGAAATGCTGTGACCAGAGGCTTGCAGGAAACAAATCCTGAATTTTCACTAAGAACGATTGGCTATTTGCTAATTCAGTGTTCACGTGACATTACAGGACGTACCTACCACAAATAACAAGAATTGACAGTAATCAGTTTCTCATAAATATTTTATACTTAATAGTTTAATGAAAGAAAGCAAAAAATGAAGAAGGAAGATGCTGGAGTGTCTCCGAAATTATATTATGAACAAGTTATATAATTTCAGTTATATGAATACAGAACAAGTTGTTCTGTATTTTCTTTAATGTTTTGAGTGAAGATCAAAGCATATATTTGTGTAATGGGTACATAACTCACATCTGTGAGATATAGTTATGTAGAATTCAAAATAATCATACTAGGCTAAATAAATTTATGAAAAATCAATAAAATAGGATTTAACATAGATGCCCGAATTCACCATTTAAATTCCACGTATTAAATATCTTAGAAAATAAAAAATAATTTTGACAACTTTTGATACAAATTTACCTGAAAATTTAATTTTACTGAATCACAAGAAAGATATGAGAAAAATGTTTTGAAGTCAGAAATACTAAAAGTTAAAATTAAGAGATCAGAATAGAGAGAATAAGTAGCATTTGTGGCTTAGCTTTGTTGGTGTAACTACTGAATGAAAATCCAGATAAACTGACAGTGTTCTAAATCTTTAAATTTTAAAATAAGTACCAAATGAATAGATTCAATTAATTAATCATGTTTCTCTTTTCTAACTGGACGTATGTAATTTTTATGTTACTGTTATATAATTAATAACATAATTTTATGTTATTAATTTTTGTTATTAACTTTGTGTTATTAATTAGTTTATGTTAATTTGTTAATTATTCTTAATTATATAAATATGCAATTAATTTTCATGTCGTTTATGTTATTAATAGAATTAATTGTTATTAATCCTCTTATCTAATATTGAATTTCTCATCTCTATTTACACATCACTAAACTCAGCATAAAACACCTCAACTGACTAAGAATGACAAATCAATCAAAAATACAGTTAGTGCCACTTCAAGGACACCCCTCCCCCAACGCATCTAATTGTGCAAAACAATATTTGATTTCTTTGGAGTCAATATTATCTAGGTACATTTTCAGTTAATAAGTTGATTATAAAAGCATAATACCTTAAAAATATTATAAACTTTAAAGCATATCCCAATATCATTTTGGATGAATATATCAGCTATACCTTAACTGGTCAACATTATATGTCTTTGTGAAAATTACACTATAGTTATCAATCTTATACTAAGGATATTGTGGTTAATTATTTGGTTTTGTTATAACAAAAAGATTATAATAAAATACACCACTTCTCCTATTCAAAATCTTTCAAGTTCATCAACAATTTTACTGATCTATAGACAGAGCCGTTGATATGAGATTTTATTACACTATTAATGCCATTTATGTTTTGCTTCAAAGTTAGCCCAACCCTGAAAATATTCCACTTGCCCTCCCACTTCCAGGCCTCCTGTTGGACTATTTTAAACTTCTAAGTCTCTTTAACAAAGTTAAAACTTTAAAGCAGTCTAACTGTCTCTGAGATCATGCTGAGAGTAAAGAAGAAATACATCACTTACTTTAAAATTCAACCTCTTGAGGAGCATGCTTGAAAATCTTTAAAAGAAACTCCAGCTTCTCTGTTCTCAGACTAACCACCATGTTTTATTTCAGGGAAGTCTAGCCATTTCATAAAAGATAGGACTCCTCTGGAGCACATTGGGCATGCTATTTAAACAGCTGGATCATTTATGTTTTTGAACTACAGAGTATTTCTACCTCCAGAGACACTAAGTAACTCTTAAAGTGAAATTCTTCTTCCTTTAGAGAATGCATGATTCTTTAGGGAATCATAGCCAGTATCAAAATATATGTAATATTCATAAAACAGGAGGATAGGTACTACTAATTGCCAAACGCTTTTAAAATTCAGCAGACGGTGTTTCTGGAGAATGAATGTTATTATATTTCTTTTTCATGTAAGTATATTTTTTAATATTATCCTTGAGACTCTAACAAAAATTAAGTTTTCAAATGTATACAATTATATATATATGAAAATTTTAGAAATAAGAACATTTTATTCAGTATAAACATATTTTTATATTTACAAATAATGATTCTTTACAGCATTAATTTCCTTCAGGAACATTTTCAAGACTGGTAAAATGTAGTTAAAGAATTTTGCATAAAAGATGTAGCTGAAAGTTTTGGAAAAGAAATTATGGACCATTTCAGAGGCATAAATTATGAAAAATATTTTATAGCATTTTATCAGAAAAAGATTTTATAGTTTTTTAACAGAGAAAAAATTAAAACTTCACGAAGTAATATTTTGTCTGATGTTTGGAGAATATAAGTAATCATTATTCACACCATATAGCTTTCTATATGTTACAGCTAGCCAATCCTATGATTATTATAAAAATGCTGTGATACCAGTATGATTCCATTCCCTGCTTCCTTTTCCTACCAAAATATAACTAACTCTGTGAATATTAAAACCATATTTATAGAATCCATCTTATCATTTTGACCTGGCTTTTTAAGAGTAAATTATTGAAAATAAGAACAATCTAAAATTTTTTAAGATGAAAAAGTGTGTAAAAATGTAAGACATCGTAGAATTTCCAAAATAATATTTATCTGTTTTAATGACAATATGAGCAGGTGTTCTTTAATATACCACACAATGCCATAGAGTTGTAACAATGAAATCAAGATACTTGAAGAAGAAACAGCTTAAAAATCACATCCTAGATTTCAAATCTTGATCCAAATATATTAAGAATTAAATATATGATGAAAAATAATTACTAAAAGCATTAGGGAAAGTATGAATAAACTAGCAAATGTTTGAATGAAATTAGCTATTATTTGGAAAAATTCTATCTAATTTTAGATATTACACTAGATATATTTATTTCAGTTGTTTTAAGATCAAAACATTTAATACTAAAAGATAAAAGCACAAGAATAATACAGTAATCAAGTTAAAATCTATTCAATATGTATGCATGAGTATTTATTTAATCTGTGAATGGTGAAGGGATTAATAAGTGTCACAGCAATAGAAGGAATTACTAAGGAAAAGTTTTAAAATGTGTGGAAAGAAATTAAAGTTCAATACTGCTAAAATAAATTGATTTTGGCTGAAAGCTGCCTGAGAACTTTGAAATCCTAGATAACAAACTGAAACCTAATTTGAGAGTATATTCTTTTGATGAATAGCCAAGTCTTCAGCCAATCATAGCATCTGAGTTTCAGCCAATAGCTTGCTGCCAATTGATCACACCATGTCCATATAAGGCAAATGCCTCATCACACCATGCCCAAATAAGGCAAACACCCAGCTATAATCAATCAAGTTGTTTCTGTACATTACTTCCTTTTTTGTCTCTAAATCCTCTAAATCCCATATTACAGGATAGAGCTCTCTGAACCTCTCACAAATTCACAAATATTCTTTGCTAAAATAAACTCTGCTAAATTTAATTAGTCTAAAGTATTTTTTTTTTAATAGCTTGGTATCAGAAGTGAAATCTAAAGTAGATCTCCAGTGATTCCCAAGGGCACCAAGTGACTAAACAAAGGAACCTACCAAATCCTGTGTACTAATTCATCTCTTTCAACATCTGGGGTCCTGGGTGAGTTCTATCTTGGATTTGAGCTCCAAGAACTTGTGTTTTGAGTATTCCAAGTTTATGTAAGCATGATTTATTTAAACTGGGTTTGGAATTCATGACAGAAACAGGTCTGGATCCTGTTGGCAGGCCTTAGGTGTCGGACTAGGTCAGATAAAACTCAACTGAATTCAGTAGGTAGGTAAAGTTACTAGAAAAAGGAGAATCATTGGTTCATCTGAATTCAAGAGGTCTCAAACTCCTCCATCTGAAACTTTAGCCAATTAAATGTAAAAGAACTCTTAACTCAGAATCTGTCTTTTTGAGAGAAATGAGCAAACCTCACCAAAGGTAACTTAGAGTAACAGTGGCCACAGTAGGGAAACTCCTTACAGAAGGCAAACAGGTACATATCTTCGACGATACAACAACTACAGCCTAAGAGGACCTTCTTGCTTATATTTGAAACCAAAACTAAGAGATTCCCAAATTAAATAATCCTGTACCATAGACATCTGCTTTTATTGTAAGCAGTCAAGCCATTGAAACAGAAATTGTTCACTTTTACTCTAGTCATCTATGGCTTAGATGTTTCCCCAATAGTGGTGTGCTCCACTGGAACACTCAAGGGCTTCACTACAAGGATAATAATCAACCTGCTTCTTTGAGAAAAATAATCAGAATATTTCTTTAGTGACATTTTTATATCAAATCTGAAACGTCTAAATGACACTTGTCTGATTGACACTTGGACTAGTTTCAGAAAAACATTTGTAAAAATTAATTCTTTCCATTTTCTCTATTTGATCCTGCTTCTCATGCGAACTTATCAGTTGACTGAAACCTGTCTAACAAATCCCTGCTAACTATATTCTCTGCCAACCCTGTCTTCCTCTTTCAGTGTCTTTGCTATGCTGCAAAACTGTTTTTTGGAAACAACAACAACAACAACAACAACAAACCACTGACTCTGGTCTGTCATTCAACCTTGTAAACAAAACAAACAAAAAAAGACCAATGAATCTCATACTATAAGGCAAGATTTGAGGTATCCATGCTTAGTCCAGGTATATGAAATGCTCATACTATTGTACCTGACACATGACTAGAATGTTAAAATAAAAGCTATATGATCTGTTTTTATTGTATGTATAATATATATGCACGATATTTTTATTTTCTCATAATATTGCCAAAATTCAATTGTAAAAGAGTTCTATTGAATTGGCTTAAAGAAAAATTGGCATTCATATAAATTATGTATTCTCTCAGAAAAATAAGAACTAACCCAAATGCTTTTTAAGTTTATGTGACTTTGATAATCTCTAGTAAATAATAATGATGGTTAGGTTAAAACAGGCATATCTTCATAATTGTCAATATTAAATATAATACAGATGCATGACTTTTCCACCTAGGTTTACTGGTAAAATAAACTTATATTAAACCTATATTATAAAATGTTTTTGCAAGAAAAATAAATTAAAATGGTAGTTAGCGGTTTAGTGTTTCACTTTCATGAACCATCTAAGAATAACTGTTAAAACAAGTGAGTTAAATAGATGTAAATAACATAAAATTCCATGTGAAAGATGCCTTCTCCATACCAAAAGGTTTTAATACTCTTACCGTCAAGAATGAGAAGTTGAGGATGAGGGAAAGCTGTACAAAACATTTTTAATTCCCAGGCCTAGCAAACACAAAACCAAACCAAACCAAAACCCTAAGAGGGTAGAGATAAAATTTTACCTTCTTTACTCCTCTTCAGTCTCTTATTACAAAAAGACGAAAGAAATTTGCTACTCTTAGTAAACATGTTCTGTGCCACATAGGCAATTTGTGCTATGAGAAAGTACATGCTTCTAGAAATTATGATCCATAGATTTGCCAATCCATAGATTTCTGATGTGACAGAAAGTTCACAATTGCTTGCTGTCTAGTGTTCACTGGAAATTAAGGTCACTAATGGTTACGAAATCTAAATAATAAATATAAAATTAGAGCTATAATAAAAACTAGTCTATATGTAAATATAAAAGGAAGGTAAGATGTACTTTTGGAAAGAAAAAGCTATGCATTAGGAGTATGTTTTATTTTGTTAAGGAAGACAGTACTTTTTGTCCTAAAGTAGAATAACTGGTTGTTTTAAGATGAAAAAGAGGAAAAATATAGCAAAAATACCAAAGAATATGAAAAGATTGTAGCTTTGTGGAATATGAATCTCGTGAAAAGAATTTATCATGTGATCAAGCTGGCTAACATTATAAGGGAATTATTTATAAATTTTTCTAAAAATTGAGCACTCATATAACAGGACATTGATGAGACTCTAGAATTTGACTGCTGTGTCAAAACAAGGATTTTGGGGGTCAGTATTGGTTTGCTCTTAATAGGAAATTATGAAAGGGTTTGTTGTTGTTGTTTTTTGTTTGTTTGGTTTTTACCTTTTAGATAATTTACCTGAGAAACAGATTCTGTGTTCTACCAAGATGGTTTTTGGTCACTTAAGAAAACTAAGTTTGCTCTAGTAAAAGAGCTAAGGTTTTGCTACAACTATGTAACTTTGTGTTTGCCTTTGAAGTCTTTTAATCATCACTCTGGTTAAATTAATGACTATCATTTCACAGTGGCCTGTAAGTTCTTTTTTTTTTTTTTTTTTTTTTTTTTTTTATGTTGGGTCTGACTTTATCTCCCAGGTTGGAGTGGGGTGCAGTGGCCCAATCTCAGTTCACTGCAACCTCCTCCTCCTGGGCTCAAGTGATCCTCATACCTCAGCCTCCCAAGTAGCTGGGACTATGGACATGCATCACCACCCCTGACTATTTTTTTGTGTATGTGTGTATTTTTGGTAGAAACAGGGTTTCGTCATGCTGTTCAGGTTGGTCTCGAACTCACGAGCTAAAGTGATCCACCCACCTTGGCCTCCCAAAGTGTTGGGATTACAGGTATGAGCCACTTTGCCTGGCCCTGTAATCCTATTTTGATGAAGTGTCTTAAGCCCTTGATATTTTTGACAAACTTTCCACAATCAAATTCTAAATTAAATATTTTTCTTGGCCTTAAATTAACTTTGAAATATTCCAGATGGGTCCTTGGAGCATATTAAAAGGATTTTTTTAAATACAAGGAATGATATTAAACTAATACAGTTTATTTGATCTATTAAATTATATGGGAAGCATGGTCAAATAATCAGTTATGCTTAACCTTTTCTGAGTTATATTTGTATGGATGTGCTATTACTATGCATCTCAGAAATTATACAGAATCCCTAGAAATTAAATAATACCATTGAACTGGGAAACAATTTCCAGAACTCTAATGGAAAAAACTGATTGATTCTTTAAAACTGCTAACCTAACATCAAGAAAAACAAAAATTAACTGAATGCCAACGAAATGCTTTGGCAAGTTTTCGTGCTAAATCAGTCAGTACTGAAATTGTCAAGATACACAATTTGAATGAACCTCATGAGATTGATCCAGGTCAAATTGCTTTTGTTATCTTATTTAATAAACATGACTAGCCACCTGAACGTGAGAAACAAAACTGGTATTTAAAAGGGTATACAAAAAATGTTAAGCACAGACTCATGGAGAATCTAGTTCTTTCAGAGTTTGTAAAGCTTCTATTATTAAAATCTCTGCATTTTGTGACTTATGATGAAATAGTTAACATGATAAAAATTATTTTTAAAAATTGGTAGAGTGACTATAATTGCTCACCTGGTTTATAACCAATGTTTCGTGGATTGAACCCATAATTCGGGTGAGAAAAAATCTCAGGTGATACATTTCCAGTACCTGTTGGATCATTTGAATATTTATAGTAGGATTTTGTTTTATTTCCACTTTCATTGCATGTTTTCTGATTGTATAGAGACTTTTGCATGCAGGAAGGCTGATGCTATCATAGGAACTAAAAGGTTATAAGAAAATGTATTTCCCTTATAGGGCGTGTCTGGAGAAATCTTCAGTGATAGAAGTACTTATTTCAATGGATAAGTTGTAAAACAGTTAAATAAAGCATTACAAACACAATGGCATTAGGCAAGCTAGGCGAATAGATTGCATCAGTCACAAGTATTACTGTTGGCTTTGATGGAGACAGTAAGATCTATCCCCAGTGGAAAACACAGATTGATTCCATATGAAACAGTTACTGGAAAGTTATGATTCTAATAATAGAACCCCGTGTATCTTCTGCTCTTATAAACTCTGACATGACTTGATATTGCAAGGCTTTCGTGCATACATCAAAGAATATTCTCATCAAGTAAAAGAAGCCCTGCATGACCCACTAACTGAGGACAACCAGACCTTTCACTATTCAAATCCAGGGATTGTATCTTTTGAAAATGATGCCAGAGAAAGACTACCCTTAAGCCACATTTAAAAAGTCCATACCAAATTCATCTCTGCAGTAAAACTTCAGGACCTCAAAGCTATGTCCACATCTTTTAGCTCAAAAGGGCCCCTCCATACTCTGAAGACTATACACCCATTGAATACCTCAAGGTAAACGTGATCTGGGAAGTTTCTCCTCAGAAGCACATTATATCCTAGAAATAAGCAGCTCTCCCAAGCTCACAGATCAAGATTTCTTTCTTCTGTCACCATGCAGCCTTTTTCCTCTTACTTCTTTTCCTTGTGTTTCTTTTCTGTTTATACATGACAAAATAATGCGATAGTTTAAATTTCACGATCAATAACTTCTGCAGAAAATCTCACTGAATGTTGAATATGTCATGTTATACTTAAATCTTTGCATGATCCTAGAGATTCCCTGGTTATCTCTGTAACACATTTCACCAGTATTCCAAGTGCAGTATCTAGTCCTTTCTATAAGGTTAGGTTTTTAAATTCATGTATTCAGATTCCTTGTTTAAATTTAACAATAGGCAAAATTGTAGGGATGGTTTTACAGTTACATTATGCCAAAAATGAATAAGAAAACCTATAGAAAGATACTCAACCATTTGTAGACACATTTATAACCCTAGTCTCTTAGTTGTCAGTAGTCTCCAACCACAGAATGATTTCAATAATGAAATATTAAACAGATATTACAAGTGCCTTCCTGCTAATGACCCCTAATGCATAAGGCATCTCACAGAGAACTGTCTGTTGTGCCTCCTTCAGGATAGATTTTTATCTGTAGGAGATTTAATGATCAACCATGCATGTGGGGAATTCCATGTCTTAAGTGGAAAAGAAGGGGCCAATGTGGATTAGGGATTCTAACAATATCATTGTCAACTCCATAACCAATTGCAAAATAAACATTCATTCATACCTCTTAATTTACACTATGGAAAAAAGAGGAGTTTGCTGGAAAACATAAATATCTCTAAATGAACATCTTTTGGTAAAATGTTTCTTCCCTAGCTTGGCATAAATGTAATTAACGTTATGGTTAGAAATCTGTCTAAAATATTAGCTACTATAGCTGACTCTACTCCAAATGCAATAATTGCTCAAAAAACTTCTTTAAATTATCTTGCCAAAGTTGTTTTAGATAACACAATTTCCTTGGATTATCTGCTGGATGACCGGGGGAGGTGTAAGCAGGGGGTGTGATAGCTAATACCTCTTGCTGAACTTGGATAAACATATGGGATGACAGAAACTTAGTTTTAAGAACTCAACAACAAGCTCCTTAGTTAAAACAAAGGCTCCTTTCTTCGCTCTTCTTTGATAGATTTGATTTTGATTGGTTCAATTCATGGGGAAGGTTATGTCCTCTTAAGGAGCATACTTCAGTCTTTTAGTAATACCCTCCTGTCAGCCATCATGATAATCTCTCTAGTGTGCCTTTTCCTCTCAAGAGTCTTCAACACTTATATGCAGTCATTCCTTATATGTCAAATGGTCTCATTACAGTTAGAATATAAAAAAGACAAGGGAACATAAAGAATCATCTGATAACTTGACATTGTGAATTCCACGCTAAAATTAAAAAAAAAAAATTCATTATAACGGTGACAGGGTGACATTAAGGTTTTGGTCAAATTCTGAAAATTGAGAGGTTGATCAAAAGAAGGGCATTGTTATATAAAATAAAATTTGGGCTAAAGCTTCCTCTGTACTTTGAATTTGTACATAATGAACCATGACCTAACTCGGCATGTAAACAAACTGCAGCCTAATTTGAGAGTATATTCTCACAATAAATAGCTGAGTCTCAGCCAACCACAGCAGCGGAGTTTCAGCCAATCCCAGGCTGTCAACTGTTCAGACCATATCCCTATAAGATAAATGCCTCATTACATCATTCTCAAATGAGGCAAATGCTGAACTATCGGCAATCAACTTGATGCTGTATGTCATTTTGTTTCTCTGTCTATAAATATAACCTTCCCATGTTACTGGGTAGAGCACTCTGATTTCTCCTGGTTCTCATTGCTACTCAATTCATGAACTATTCTTTCCTTAAATAAACTCTGGTAAATTTATTATTCTAAGTGTTTTGTTTTTTTTTTTTTTTTAAACACTAACATGTTATACAAATTAAGTGAAAAAAAACTGGGAAAAGGTTTTACAAATGTGAAATATAGATACAATGTCCTTAATATTTGAAGAGTAAGCACAAGTGTAAACATACAAATAAGAAAACAAATGGGACTTTAAAGGAATAAAGAAAAAGAAAAGACAGAAAGGTCAATAGAGTATTTAAAGATTACTTATTGAAGGAATGTGTTGTAGAAGAACGAAAGAAAAAATACTAAAATATTATCAATGAATATTTTGAGCCATTTGGTTAGAAATAACCTTAATTTTTAACTTTTTAAATTTTAAAATATTTAAAGTGATTATCTATTGCCTTTTATAACCATAAAATAACATTAATTTTTAAAGACTGTGATGAGATTATTAAACCTTTTTATATCAGCCTTTAGGCAAATCACAATTGAAACATATCACATAAAATCCTGTGCAAAAAAGTTATTAAAACCTAAAATGGTAAATATGTTACGTGTCATCAATGTAAATTTTTGCTTCACTATTAGAAATTTGTTGGGATTACATAATTTCAAACTTAATCCAAGGAACAGAAAGGATATTGAATTCCTCTATTTATGAGAAAACTGAATGCTAGTGAGAGGTGGAAAATTTATCTAGAATGACACAATTAACAATTAATAGGAATAGAGGTGGAATGCAGTTATCAAAGTGACGACTCAATACTTCTTTCTACACCATGAAAACTTTAAATAGTTTATACTATTTACAAGGCAATGTTTGTTTTATGTCTAATAATAAAAATGACCTAAAGGAATAATAACATTATTTTCAGCATGGGATCACTTTGAAAAAAATAAGTGGGAAAATCTTCTGTTTAAAAGTTATACAGAACTGATAGTAAATTGTGCTTAAAGGAAGATTCCAATTCAGAATATTGTTGCTATTATGAAAGCAGAGCTTGCACAGTCCATTGACTGTGTATGATCACATGTAATTTTATTTAAAGAAGAAGTTAAAAGCAATTAGAGGAGAACAATCCTGAATAGTGTATATGTTTTGTAGTTCACTACATTAATTGTTTAATTGAGTAATGTTTGTATTATAATCAATAGTTTATTTTGAGATGCAAACACCAAAAAATAAATTGTATTCAGTTTAAATTATCAGCCCTTAAAAATTAAAATAATAGACTCTGGAGACAACAAAAAATGGGAGGGTAGGAGGAGATGAAGGCTGCAAAATTACCTACTAGGTACAATGTTCACTCTTCAGGTGATGGATACAATAGAAGCCCAAACCCCAATACTACACAATCTATTCATGTTATAAATCTACATTTGTATCCCCTAAATCTATAAAAATAAAATAAAATAACTAAATATAAATCACACACACACACACACACACACACACACACACATTTTCAGCCCAGAAAACTACGTGGTAGTTCTAATTTGCTTTGCAGCCCAGAAATATTTTTGTCTAGTCTTCGAAATACTGTTTTAATCCTGTATTTTAATGGCATTATGCATATTATTTCTTGATATTAGAATGAAGTAAAATTCTCATTTTGAATATCCTTTTGTCTATGTACTGATTTGAGATTCTGAAATATAATTTACAGATAGATTGTAAACTAAATTTCTATTGTCTCATCTAAACTTCAGTATAAAATATGAATTGAAAAATATGTTTCAAACATATTCATTTTGAAAAAGTATTCTAATATATTAAATTATTCAATTACAAGTATACTGAATAATATATAATTTTTCTCCTTATGATTTCTATGTTGCATGTAAGGCCTTGGCATTTAGGTGAAAACTAAACAAAAATATTAATGTTTTATAAGTTAGAGTGGGAGGTATAAAAACTCAGATATCATTGGTATTTATTGAATAATGCATAGGTTTATAAAAAGAGTTTTCCTTATTTGTAATTTTCTTTTATCTATTTACTGAGATAAAATAAGGTATTGTAAACAATTATAATGAAACTGCTGTAATAATGTAAAAGTAGACATGAAGGGAAAGAATAAAATAACAAACAGCACACACAAAAAAGATAGGAGTTTGAATTTGTTTTGCCAATCATACAATAGGGGATATAAAATTTAATGTTGTCAAATAAAAATAATAAATGAAGAGTTCAAAATTTATATCGTCATGCACAAAATGGTTTCAATTGAACTTGTGCAGAAGTCTAAGGGTGACCTTGGAGAAATTTAAACTCCTCTTTAACTATGTCTAGACAGAGTAAAGGAATATTTAGAATGCTGAGAGAATGTTGCAATGGAGACAGTGGTGGGATATGAGCTATAATCACTGCTCACCACCATTATGCTACTCTCCACTCATACAGTCTTGCATTTACAAATTACTCCTCCATCTACCTCAGAATGATTTTTGTGCTTGGTTTTGACTATTATAACAATATATTCACATTATTATTTGAATACTTATGATGTGTCAATGCAGCATATCCCTTTTAACATATAATTTAATATAATTAAAAGTAACAACATAAAAAATTTTAACCATATACACAATGTTTTATCATCTTAAATGTTTTTCAGAACTCACTGAAACACCTTAAAGTCACTAAGATTCCTTATTGTAAAGCACTTCTAAAAACATATGTATTTCAGTCCTAATTCCCTTTAGAAATAGAACTTCAACTTTGAGGAAGAAATTAGAAAAGAATAAGGATTGAATAGACTGTTTTTCTTTAGAAAGAGAACCAGAAAAGCATAAGCCCAAGGTATAAAGATTACAACACACCATTGTTGTTGTTGTTGTTGTTTTCTTCTGAATACAATAATTGCAACTTCTCTGCGCTTCAATTTTCTTACCTGTAAAATAAGAAAGTGGGTTAGCACATCTCTAATTCCTTTACAAGAAATAAATTCAATGAAGCTCTGTCTCTCCAGTCTTATAAAGCAGCATAGTGTAATGCTTTTTGTTTACTCCCACAATAGAGAGAAAAATATTTCTGAATTGACACTAACCAGAATCTATGGGCCTGCTGATGTGTCATCATGCCCATTAACCAAGCTCATTATGTGTTAAAAGTTACAGAAATGAAGATCCCAGAGGCTCATATTTTCTTTACATGAGAAGAACATTTTGTTTGCTACTAAGAGAAAATCACAGTCATCACTTAATTATAATAAATTAGTTCTTATATAAGAAACTTTTTTCTCTAATTATTGCTTAATTTAGGTCTTCTCACTTTTAAAGAGTTATGCATTTTTTTATTGTTTAATCTGGTATTTGTAAGTAATCCAGAGAATTTTTTTTTTTTTTTTTACACTGATTAATCAAACTGAGAGATTTACTCTGGCTTCATAGGCACTATTTGGGAATGAAGAGTACATTTTGAAGGGAATGGAAAAGTAGGATGTGACGAGTCTCCCCATTCTATTTCTGTCGCTAAGCCAGCCTGATCCTCCAGACTTGTGGCTCCAATAACAAGCAAGTTTATCCAGGACACTAGGAGGGTGAGTCTCCAACTTTTCCCTTTCCACATTCCTTCCATGCAGCAGAGCTGACTAATTAGGATGACAAATATGTATGGCCAGATGGACATGTAGACATGTGGCCTCTTAATCATAATGGCCAACGTCAGTGGAGGAGCAAGTCTGTGGGCTCCAAATGTCTCAAAAATTGTTTTGTAAATTTACAAAAGTATATTAAAAAAAAAAGCAACTTTCTTTTTTGTTTCCTCTTTTATTCCAACCAGCTATCTACCCATTTTTCCTCTGAAATGGTATTGGAGATTTAAATTCCATTACCCAGTTTCTCTCTACCGCAGAATTCTGTGAGTGTGTTGCACCATCCTCATTACTGGGCTGCTATTTTGTGAAAAATGGTTTCAGTGTCTTAATATATCCTGATTCGTACCTGCGTGGTCTTTCTTTGGAGATAAACTTAATGATAATTGACTTTTCCCCCAAGTGTACACACACACACACACAATTATGCTTCTGTGTTAAATTTATCCAAAGAATCAACTGCTACTTTTTGTCTGATTGTTCACAACTTATTATAAAACACATTTACTTTATTATGTGTCTTTTCCTCAAATTTTGACTAGTATAATTGTGAAATACTGTTTGTTCTTGAGCACACTAGTACAATTTTGTCACTTTTCCACCTTATAATTTACTCTCAATAGTATAATTAGAAGGGGATCTTGAAGAATGGGTAAGTTTTTGTTAACGTTAAATCTTTGGAAAGGACAACCCAGACCATGGAGAAGGTATATTTCAAAGCAAAGAGGCTTGAGGAAAATTCAAATAATTAGAAGATTCATGTCTGATATGCTCACCCACAACAAATGGCTGGTAGTAAAATATGATCCAATATAGAAAATGTTAATCAAATAGCTATAATGGTATGCTGTAAACAAGTATCTCATTTAATAAAGGATATGAAACCGTGTTACCCACATCAATCCTAACTTGCACTAAATTCTTTCTTCTTGCCTCAGATATTAAAACCACAACCCCATCACTTCGGTTGATTTTTAAAATCACATCTTTATATTTATTAGTCTAGAGGAGATTTATACTTCTTCACAATAGAATGATACTGCTTCAGATACAGAAATGTATTGTTCTGCCAGCCACAGGGCAATCGATAGAAAACTTCACTGAGTGTTTCACTGGCTGTTTGCCAATCTTTTAGAGGGAAAAAAATGTTACTGATGTGCAGTGTGATATCAGTTTCCTCTTTTAAAAAAACATGAGAAGCTCTCCACCAACCATCATTGACAAAGATCCAGACATCTCATGATCTAACTTTAGAATATACCCTCTCCTGGGGCAGCAGGAGACTATCATACGAACGATTTGAGAACAGAGAATTAATGGTAAATAAAAACTCAAACTAAAAATATAAAGAGTGCTGAAAAGAACAATACAACTTCAAATGAGCGAAATAACTAAATTTTAAAAATAAATTTCTATATCATGTGTGTATAGAAATTCAGGGTGATATAGGTCAGAAAACATAAATATTGAACAAAAATCTTATACACTTCTTACAAACCTCATTTATTCAAAGTGGGCTACGAACAGAGAGCTAGTTCATTGTTTTCCAAAAATTCTACAACAACACCCATAGAAAAATGAGGCAAATTGAGCAAGAAAATTATGTGAACTCTGACTAAGGGTTATTTGTCTTTCCTGTTTTGGGGAATGAGATGGACAGATAAATGCTAGCGGTCAAAAAACCTCATTCCATCTTGCTCTTTACTCTTGAATTTAAAAAGTCTTAAACCTTATAAAGTTAAAGTAAATGTCCTATTGTATTTAATACAACTGATAGTTGGTTTGCTCTATTTTTACCATCCAACGATCATTTGATAAATTATCTTCATTTAAGTTGATTTTTAAAAATCCTTAAATTTGCATTTAAATTTATTAAAGGGTCTGATATTATTTATATTCTGAAATCAAACATACTTTCTTATTAAAAATATCTTTTAAAAAGTACTTTGTTCTTAAGATATGATTTACTACATAGCCTTCTGGGTGATTATGTAGAGAAGTAAAGGAAGGAAGGAAGAAGGAAAAGGAAAGAAGGAAAGAAGGAGAGGAGGGAGGGAGAGCAGGAGGGAGGGAGGAAGGGAGACAAAAAGGAAAGATGGAGGGAAAGGAGAAAAAAGTGTATCTTTAAGATGTTCAAGAGAAAGGTTGCACCTACAAGTTTCCGAGGTAGCTAGCTAAAAACAAACATTGATCATTTATTTCTTCACTTGAAATTCGTTTTGTTTTATGACAAAGAACAGGAGGCTAAGCCACCGTGCAATCTACTTTGACTTCTGTGATTCACATGTTACCTGAAGTCTTGAAGAAAAAAAAAAAATTCACTTTAGGTAACACTGACTGAAATCCCATTGCTACATTCAGCTAGGTCAAACATTCTCTAAGAGACTGCATCTCTTGTGACCATCTCTGCCCTGGATCTGCTATCAATGAGATCTTCCAGTTTTCAGTCTTCTCGCCATTCTATGTACATTGCCAGTTACAAACCATATACATACACCTAACACTTAGTTTTAGACTTTAGTTTGAAAGTAAACTTTAGTTGTATCACTATAAACCTAGTCATACAACTAAGTTTCTTCACCGAATAGCAGACACAAAAAAATATAACTGAGTAGGTTGGGAGCAGAGTAATTAAGCTCATAATAAGACAAAGTATAAAATGATCTGTTGTTAAGATATTTCTTAAATACAGTACCACCAGAGAATAGTCACTGCTGCTTCTCTCCACACTACGTTCCATCCTTATCTCTTTTATGATCCTTAGTCCATGTCCTTCTTCCATCCACTCTATGCTCTGCTATGTTGTGCCAAAGAAATTGAAAATTATTCTTCTTTCTTAACGTAGTAATTCAGCCTTAAAGGCCTTAAACTGCTAATTCTATATTCTTTTTACGGTACAGATTTGTCACGTTGCTTAGCATGACAGCAAAATCCCACATAATAGGATTGACTCTTCTAAGCAGGTAGTTCTACTTGCACTTGTCACTGTTTTCCCCTCAGGTACATTTAACATGTAAATCTAGGTTTTAGTAGGAGAAATAGAAAGAAGAGATGAACAGAATTGTATGAACGCATACTTATTAAAACGTTTCCAGTGATCAAAACAGTATTTACATTATAGCCCTCGAATTTTTATGAGTAGTCTCATAGTCATTGTGTTTCTCAAGCACAGGGGTTCTGAACTGGCAATTTTGTTCCTCAAGGGACATTTAGCAAAGTCTGGAGACATTTTTGGTTGTCACAATTGTGATGAGAAGTGCTACTGGCATTTCTAGGTAGAGGCCAGATATGCTGCTAAATATCGGAAGAAGTGGATAAGATGGTCCCCCACAATAAATAATTATCTGGAGCAAAATAGTATTAGTTGAAAAACCCTATGTACCACACCAGCAAACATCGAAAGTCGAAGGGTTTACTGTGGTAAAAATCAATATGACATCATGAAAAATGGAATTAAAGCAAGATAAAATTTGATCATGCAAAAAATTATGAATCCTTTGATGACATTTTCTTGCACAGAAATTGAAGTCTTTATCTACAAGTCCCTCAACCATGTAGGAATCCACTGTAATTTTAATCTTATCTCCCACCATATCTCCCCAGTCATAACTTAAACTCGAGTCCCTCTGGAGAACCTGAGTATCCTCAATCTCACACACCCTGTTAACTCTGTGCTTTCTCTTGGCTTCCTCTAACTAAAAGAGACTTTATGTCTATTCTCTTCCACAGAACGACAAGGCACATTGTTATTACAATTCTTAAAAAAACCTGATATACTCCAGGAAACTTCTCTAAACCTTTTCTTCTCTAGAAAAATATTTTCTTTGTCTCATCTATGTTCTTAGTAGTATTTCTAAAATTTAAATTACAGCGTGTTATACAATATTTGGCATCTCTTTATGCATGTCTATTCCACTAGATTGTATACTTATTAATTAAATTCTTTTTGAGCACCACCTATGGGACAACAGAAATTTGAAATCATAGTGAAGACATGACAGAATTGATAATTATAATGATATAGTTAGCATGTATGTGTGTTTACTGTGTGCTTGGTCCTGTATAGGCATGATGTAATTAATTTATTTCAAATACCCTCTGAGAAAAATTCTATAATTTACTTCATTTAACATGAAAGAAAAGTGAGGTTTGGCAAGTTAGTAGTTTGGCAAAGCTAGAATTTCAATCACATTTTTGGAATTTCCTTCCCAGAGTCGGGAATGTTAGATTGCGATATTAACTAAGTCAGTTAAGGCGAAATAAGGTGAAACATTTTATGAGATAGCAAAAAACAAATTTATGTGATGAGGCAAAATGTGCTCTGTGAATGTTTAAGGAATGATGCAAGCAGCTTCTCTGATGTGCAACAACTCCACAGAACCAGAGGAACATTTACTCTGGGCCTCAGAAGGAAGTAGTAAAAGTGAGGAGATGAAGCATGTTTCATTATTCTTAACATTCTTAACAACTATTATAATGTAGGCACGTGTTACAGTCTTAAAAATTATAATAGCTGCTAACACTTAACACATCAGGAAAATTTATAAGTATTTTACATGATTGATTCATTTAATTCCCATACAACTCTACAAGATAAATATTATCATTATCCCTGATATACAGATAAAGAAATTGAATAATGGAGAGGTTAAGTAACTTGAACAACAGCACATAGATAATAATTTGCAACTAAAATTTCCTCTAGATTTTTATGTATAACCATGGATTAAAAAGTAGAAGAATTAGAAATGTGCAGAATATTAAATTGGAGTATTAAGTATACTTCAATCTCAGGGAAATCATAGAAATTTTTTAAAGCTCAGTTGCAACTAAAGAAAAACACACAGGAAGAATATGTGAATTACAAGCATTTGTTTTCATCAAAATATTATAAAAGGGACAATCACCTATCATTTTTATGTCTTACTGGATATTGAATACCATGATCGGTCTGAACACATGCATATAAAATGTTATTAATAGTCATCACGTAAGTAAGGACTATATGGGTAGAAAAAATCTTTAGGTTTCTTACAAAGGAACGATAACTTTTTTTTGAGTAACTGTTAAATTGCCTTGTGATATGCAATAGCATGAAGATGGGGTGTGTGTGTGTGTGTGTGTGTGTGTGTGTGTGACTACATTATGCAAGAATTTGAAAGGAAGAGAAGACAAAAGATGTTAATGAAAGTGGGAAAGTGCTAAGGTAGTTTCTCTTCTTATCTGTCTATGAGGATTTCTTCCCAGTGACCAAGCATAGAACTCAAATACATCAAAGGTCATAGAGCTGAGCTTAGCTTCTGCAGTAGATTAAGTGGAATGTGCAAATATATTTGATGCTACTCAAAGGGAAGTGTCACATAATTTTGTTCACGAATGCATTACTAAAATTTATCACAGTGTTTAATACATGAATAAATAAACACAAGAACTAATGCAACAAATAAATAACAGTTTTGAGATGTGAAAGTCTATCTAATAGCTATTGTAGTCCAGAATAAAATGGGTTGAAAAACAGGTAAATTCTGTATCATTTTCCAGTCAGCATGAGTGAGCAGAACAATCACACTATTCAACTTATGTTAGAATAATTGCCTGCTTCTTGAGCTTTCTTCTGACATAATACTATACACAGACACACATACACAGACACACACACACACACACACACAACATTCTATGTAATGAAATTTCATGAATGTGAATACTTAAAAGGCCTACCATACACATATATGTGTGAGTGTTTGATATATATAAATATATACACATACATATATGGTTAAGTGGCTTTTGAGTGGCAGGGACATTTTTACAAAAATGTCTTACAAATAAAGAATAATGCAAAGAAACAATTTAGAGAAAGGAATGTAAGTTTGCTTGGTTGGATTATACTATGAAGAGAATGTTTCAAAAATTAAAGTTTAGTAGAGGAGAAAAGTCATAATTTTTAAAGCAACTTAATAGGCAATAGGTTGATGTTCAGATTTCCCATTGTCTGATTTATTATTCAGTTTGACTATTTTTCATCTTTTTTTTCATTCTTTAGTCATAGCACATTTAAAAACAAACTCCCTATTTTTGCTCTTTTTTCACCCCTAATAATTGGTGAAAATTTTGAAAATTAAAAAAAAAAAAAAAAAACACTATCTAATTCCCACAGTTGATAATCCTTACAGAACTCTTTTGCCTTTGCTGATGTCATGCTTCTTCCTGAGGCTAAATTGTGTATAGAGGGATCAATTACAGAGAAAAGTTAGCATGACAGTCTAAGTCTTCTGTGGCTTGATTATATCTAAAGTTTCTTAGTTAAGTCAATGAGACACTCCCTGCAGACATGGATCATTGTGTCATGAGCATCATCGGAAGTGAAAAAGAAAGGAGGGAGTGAGAGAGAGGAGCAATGATACTTGTACTTAATGAATAGTTTGGTATCTCTACAAATAGTGGACACTTGATCATTTTTAAATAGGTCACACATGTCTCTGCTAGCCAACATTATTTAGGGAAAGAAAAATTGAAGAGATCTTTTAATATAGTTAACAATGCTGATACCATGTTCATTTTTTGTGGATGCTAGCTAGCTAAAAGAAAATGAAAAGTTATGTGCATAGTGATATAAACAAATACTTATTAATCTTTTTCAGGAGTTTTAAGAAATTTTTACACTCTAAAATAAGAGAGAATAAGTGAAATAAATAAGAAAAATTTTTACACTGCAAAGTAAGAGAGAATTAGTGAAAAAATAGTGAATAATTTGTATCTTAAATTGTTCCAGTTGTTTTTTCATTGTAATATTGTTTAATCAGTTATTTTCTAATATCCACTATTTTATAAATTTCTATAAACATTTTATATTGTTTCATATTTAGCAAAGTCTAATATAAAGTCATTTTTAGTGCTAAAACATTTTAGTATTATCTTTTTATTAAAGTAAGGTAAGTGAAACAAATGCACAGAAGCATCATACACAAATGTTGAAACAAATGGCTAAACTGATTGCCATTGAATTTAAAAAAATGAATTAAAAAAATTACAAATTCCAGATAAGCTGTTTATTTTTTTATATAATAAGAAAGTTTTTAGCATGGTACATTGCTTTCTTAACCTGCCAAAAACCTAATCACAATGTGAGAAACTACAGCTACTGTCTTATGTCAATCAGAATGAGAATAAGAGAAAGAAAAGCTCCAGCTGTTGTGTATATTACAATTGTAACAAGATAATTTGTTATGGCTTATTCTTTACCACAGCAGTCACCTAATTCAGACAATGGCTAATGGATGTCAGAATTCTGGTAAAAGATTCAAAGACTCAAGTAACATGAAAATTGAATTCTGTTAGTTTATTAGATTCTGAAATGATAAAAAGTATTTTAAAAGGCTTATGAATGATTGAGGTTATTCAAACAGTGTCAGCCTATTAATGCTGCAAGTCTTCTATAACAAAAAGCTTTGGATCTATAATAATGTATTTGATACCACCTGGGATCTGAAATTTGCAGAGAGAATTACATCTAAACATTCCAAATGCAATTGACTTCAGAGATTGAACCTAAAATGAACTTGAAATCTTTACCTAACTGGATAATTTGTTCCAATTCCCTTCCTCTGATACTCTAAAAAATGCAATATTTTAAAATATATTGGAAAGTCTTCAAAATTCAATATAGAAAATTTATTCCCACAACTAAGAGGATGATCTAGAGGATTAATATGTGAAGTTTAGCCATTTAGGTGTAAAATATATAAAGAGGTTTTTTTTTTTCATGTACCATCAGGTTGAAATATGATAAAAGTAATTGGCCCGGGGAGACTTATTCAATCAAATGAGATAAAAATAAATATAAACCTAGACTGAATATACAAGATGTATATGTGTTACTTATGAAAACATAGTGATATGTTAGCAGAATATAATTTGCCTATTCACTAACAATGTCTAAAAATGCTTTCCTGTGTACTTAGGAAAATTTTGTTGATTTACAATGACCAAATTTGCGAAACAGTTTGTTAATTGGTTTAATAATTTGTAAATCTTTAATCCTTATTGTATCTAAGTTATCATGGCATGTGGAAGGCAACATCTTCCCCCAGTCTTAGAGTATTTACCAGAGGCTCACAGAGTATTAACAAGGGCTAATCTTTAATAGTCTTTTACTTAAATAACATACTCTTTCACATGCAGAAACACCCTGAAAGTACCTGCAGGAACATTTTAAGATGAGACTAAAAAGTTATTTGTGCAGTTTCTAGTTTTGCCAGAATATTATTAACATCTAGTCAGCCAAAAATTTGTTTTTTCTCAAATTTTAGGATTATTCGTACATAAAATACAGTCATGTATCATTTAATAATGAAAATACATTGAGAGAAATGGGTCATTAGGCAATTTCATCATTTTGCGAGCATTACAGAGCGTGCTTACACTAACCTAGATGGTATATCTACTACACACCTAGGCTACATGGTATAGCCTATTGCTCCTAGGCTACAAACCTGTATAGCATGTTGCTGTATTGATACTTAGGCAATTGTGACACAATGATAAATATTAGCCCATATAAGCATTTAAAAAATACAGTAAAAATATAGTATTAAAAACTTATTAAACTATCATTGTACATGTGGTACATCACTGAATCAAATACTGTTGTGTGGCATATGACTATACCACAATTGAGATTGCACAATAGATTATATGTTTATGTATAGAAGACAGAGATCAGGTCTCCTGATGGCCACGAAGTGCTTTCGGCAATACAGCAAACAGCCTCTATATCCAAAAGCATAAGCTGAGCATTACCCATGAAAAGGCAATTATATAAACTAACATATTGAAATGAAATCTAACTGCAGGGTTATTCAAGCAGCTTAAAATTGAAAGAAAAATATATTCAATCACATGAACTAAAATCTTGAAAATTTTACATTACATCTCACTCTTCTTCCTATTCAAATGTCCATCTTACCAAAATTTGAAAATAGCTATCATATTCAATTTAACTTTTACTGTACTTTTCTTTTCAAAATACAATTATGTCCCCTGTTCAAACACCATATTCCTAGAAATTCCTTTTCTAATCACATAAATTAAAGTCACTCTCAGTTCAGTTGTGTAATTTTTAATTTTAACAGCATGGATAACTGTTTGAAAAGAGCTTGAAAAATTATTTATTGTGTGTTTCTCCTTCTTCTCCCCAAAGTACAATGAGAAGAGTACCCTGTGGATCTAACTTACTCAACATCTATACTCATATTTTCAGATTTTTTTTTGCACAAAATGGGTCCCAATAACTATTTGATTAATGAATGAAAAAAAAAAAACTAAAAAGCTCCTGACAAATAAAAATTTATTTCTAAACGGGTATACATTAATTCCTGCATAATTCTTATGTGGTAAGCACCATAAAAAACTTACTGTAAAAGTGTCCATACTGCACATAGAGTAGTAACCTTAAAAAGTTACAAAGAAGTGCTAAAAGTGTTGAAAGTAGAGTCACAATTACTCCTCCTTTTATATCTTATATGTCTGACACAAACATTTCAGCTACAACTCAATATACATTACTGAAAAATGTTGTATTCTGCAAATTCACTGTCTAAAAATGTTAGGGAAAATAAGTAAAATGGATGAGAAACCATCTACTCAAAAACAATGCAATTTTATAACCATAACACCAATGAAAATAATTATTCTAAAATAAATATGTGCGTAAAATATGTTAGGTTCCTAGCCACATAAGTGCTATGCATTTAAAAAAATCTTCCAAGATAAGGGCCTATGATGAAGAGTTTAGGCTGCTGAGTTATGAAAAGCAAGGTTAAATGCTCAATAAAGAGGGATTCTCATAACAAACATTCTAAGACCTAAGGGGGCCAAACAGAGTAACAGGAAAAATGTGACATGAATGGGCTTTTTGTGTGGCCTAATCTTCGTCAGTGTCGTCCAGAGTTCAGCATTGTGAGGCTGTTTGGATACAGCTGCCACTACTTGGTAGTGTAAATTATGGAAACACTCATTGTAGCTCTACACAATTACTTTGTCCTTGAAGAATATGAACTAATAAGTATTTGCTGAATCTCTCTCTAAATGATAGCCCTGTGATGGAGACTAGCACATTTTTAGGCCTTAAATGGAAGGAATTTTCTTTCACTAAAAAGCAATCCATTAATTAGATTTTGTTGGTACTCTATCAAAATATTAATAAATAAAACCAGTTATCTCTTATAAGCCCAGACTAAGAAAATACTTTCAGAATATTGAACTGAATGAAATAAAAATTGAAATTCTAATTTTATGCTTGTGCTATAACGTTATATTTTCTGTTTTATTCACTACCAAATGAAAGTAAGTGATGTGGTTTATACGATAATTATGTGTTTTCTGAAGACATTTTATATTTATCTGATAAGACATGGTAGAATAAAAAATGATATGACCATGTGATCATGGGCTTTAATAACAGATATGTGGTTAACTCAGAAAGATTCTTAGAAGTTATTGACATAAATTTTTTCATGTTTTATAATACCAGCTTCTTAAGAAAAATTTTTCTCTGTTACTAGCATACTAACACTTCTGATTTTATTGCATCTTTATTTTTGTACAAATTCTATTTGCCAATCCCCACAATTACTATCTTTCATTTTCAATTTATAACTTTATTATTCTAACAATTGTTAGTATGTCTGATGAATAGGACTAGAAATGTGTATTTGGTTAAACCTGAATAGTAGAAGAAAAACAAACAAAAAATTTCATTAGTTAAAAAAACTTGTTAATTTAAAAATAATAATGAACATAAAATCTTAATTATATTAAAGTCATTCTTTTTTTTTTTTTTTTTTTTTTTTTTTTTGAGGCAGAGTCTCACTCTGTCTCCCAGGCTGGAGTGCAGTGGCTGGATCTCGATTCACTACAAGCTCCGCCTCCCGGGTTCACGCCATTCTCCTGCCTCAGCCTCCTGAGTAGCTAGGATTACAGGCGCCCGCCACCATGCCCGGCTAATTTTTATATTTTTAGTAGAGACAGGGTATCACCTTGTTAGCCAGGATGGTCTCGATCTCCTTACCTCGTGATCCGCCCACCTCGGCCTCCCAAAGTGCTGGGATTACAGGCGTGAGCCACCACGCCCGGCTGTCACTCTCATTTTTAACAAGTTTAGTCCATTTTTATTTTATGTAAAATTATTTTTATTTACTATGGGAAAACTATATGAATTTTTACTGATTTGTAATTTTTAGTAGTTTCGAGAACCTTTAGTAATAAACATCCCATAAATTAAACTCATTGCATAATTTAACAAATATATGGCTGGGAAAATTATATTTGCCAGATATGTACTTACTTTCATGCTGCAATAAATTATTTATTTTTTTTATTATTATTCTACTTCCAGTTCTACCATATTCCATTTCAGTTGAGAAACATTTATAAATGTAGTATAATTAAATTGTTTTTCAAAAGCATAGGTCTGGTGCAGTGGCTCACACCTGTAATTCCAACACTTTGGGAGGCTGAGACTGTCTGATCACGTGAGGTCAGGAGTTCGAGACCAGCCTGACCAACATTGTGAAACCCCATCTCTACTAAAGAACCTGGGAGGTGGAGGTTGCAGTGAGCTGAGATCATGCCATTGTACTCCAACCTGGGCAACGAGAGCAAAACTGTCTCAAAAAAAAAAAAAAACCCATATGTTTTCTCCTTTGCTTTAGAATATACTTTGCATGTCTACTTACATGTGTAGTTACATTAATTTGTGGTACTGGTATCTGCTATTATTTCCTAGATTTTGAATTTATGCTAAAATACTAAATATATAAGCAATTGTCACCCTACAATTTGTGATTCACTTCATCAAGAACAATATATGAGTTCATATTGAAAGGCAAAATATCTAGAACAATTGAAGCTGTGAAATGAAAGAAGGTAGGGATAAAGAACATAATCAATTTTGTACTTTCTCAAATCAAGTCAATTTCAAGGAATTTTGGTGCAGTGGCCTTAGTTGTTCAACTTCCTTTAAAAAGACAAGTTTTATTGATTAGGCTATATAGTCAGAGGGTAAAGCTAAAAAAAGTAGAAATTGATTTCTTAAGTAATACTATGGAGAATGAGTCACAAATTCAGTTGAAATGTAGTCAATACAAGATGATGCGAATGCTTAGAGGTAGAAAGTATCTTATGTGATGATAGAGGAGGAACTAAAACTTTGATTTTTGTTATGAAAGTCTCTCTGAGATACTTGTTCTGTTTATTTCTTAAATATATAGCACATTCCCAAGTGACAATAAATGCATTGAATATCCTCGTTTTTCTCAAATTTCTTCTGACTAAATGTGTTTTTTTATTCCTTTACCAAAAGGCAATTTGACCAAATGGGTAAATGAATACTATTAGTGAATGGCAAATAAGCGTTGTCTCATTTTAGAGCGTCAATTTGTGACAAGGACTTTCATTTCTGATACGCGAAACAAGATAGAAATCGGGTGAGATAACGTACTCAAAAAGATAAGAAAATCCTATTCTTATCAAAATTATAATTAAATTAGCGTAGAAAGAGAAATTATTTGAGAATGTAAATCAGAGAAGATGACATACAATTACCCCCCCTAGAGAAAAATATAACTACAATACGTTTAACTATCTGAATCTGTTCATCCTGAATTTGGATAGCAAAGATTTGCAGAATAATCATCCCTGCCCCCCAAAGGTTTCCATGTGCAATCCCTGTAACTTTAAATATGTTATCTTACATTACAAAAGATATGGTGCAGATCTTGAAATGGGAAGATAATCTAGAATTTCCTGAATGGGTCCAATGTCATAATAAGGGTTTTTATACGTAAAAGAGGGAGACAGGAGAGCCAGGGAAAGAGATGTGGCATTGAAATCAGAAGTCAGAGTGATAAATTTGCTGGCTTTGATGATGGAAGTGGTATTGCAACTCTGTCTACACCTTGATTTTTGTTCAGTGAGACCATTTTAAACCTTTAACTTCCAGAACCAAAACGTAATATAGTGGTACTGTCCTAAGACACTACACTTTTGGTAATGTGTTACAACAGTGGCAGAAAACTAATACAAGCATTATCTCAAATAAGTGTTCTCATCTGTTCAGTTGCTAAGTTCAGTGAGAGAACATTCACATAATGAGGGATATCTCTACTCAGGTCTCTCTGAAAACCAACCAATAACTAGAACAAATATCTCACTTTGAGACAATATAGAAAAAAAAAGATGAGCAAAATATAGCGCTCTTCTCTCTCTTGTTTCTCCTTCTTTCTCTCTCTCCCCTACTCTCTCTCTCTGTGACTCTTTCTCTTATTTCCTACACACACACACACGCACACGTAAAAGAGTGACTGGATCTATGTTACATACATGCCAAGTGAGAAATCTTGATGCAGAAGATATGGATTATAAGATAAATTCTGATATTGTAATTTTGTATCCTTTTTTACTGTAAGATACACTATTTTGTATTACCCTAAGAAAAAATTAATATTTTTATTTAAATTGTGACAGGGCATGAACTGTAAGATTTATTCCGATTTCAAAGAGGTCAAAATGAGGAAAAGGTCTAAGAAAAAGTAGCATTTGGTAAGACTTTAGCCTTATATTTATTAATCAGTTGAAGCATAGCTTAGGTGTTATGGGTTGGAAAGATGAAAAAGAAGAAAACTGTTTTTCAAAAGTCTCAGTTGAAAAGGCAGGATGGATTTAAAGAGGAGAAGAAAAGAAGTGATAAAAGCTTAAAGTTTTAATTTGATAAAACTAGAGCATCTTAATAGAAAAAGTGTATTTTAATTGCAGAAAAGGTTATCTCATTTTGAATTAATAGTACATTACATGTATAACTAATAGATATAGTATAAAAAGAGTAAACATTAAAGTAATGGGGAAACTAAAACATCTTCCAAAGCAAAATAAAATAGTAAAAATATGGCAATCTGACCTAAAGCTACTGTTTTGCCTTAAAAAGAAAGAATAACAGTGTAAAATACATTTACACATGCATAAGTATATGTACAAATGATAATACCATGGACAATACATGTAGATAGATTAGATTTTACAATTTAAAGACATAGACTGGGTGATTACCATAAAACAAAACTAAACAAAATCACACCATATGCTATTTTCAAAGAATACATGTTAAATACATGATCCAGAAATGTTATCTTACATAGGATGTATACGATTTTACATATTTTTAATTTATATTTTTTATTTTCAAATTTAAAACTTACATATGGTGGATGAAACATACAATTTTGGCTTTAGTCTGAAAACAACCAAAGAAATTGGTGAAATTAAACAGCTAATTGAGGAATAAATTATTTTATATATATATATATCTTTATTTACTAAATTAAAAGATTGAAAGCCCATTTCAGTAGAAAAAGCATGAATCATTTATTAATGGTGTTGACACATCCAGTTGTCTATATGAAAAAAGATAATAATATGCTTATGTCTTATGTAATATAAAGTATAGAGTAAATTAATATGTTAAAAACACAAAATCATAGTACCAGAAAATGACAGTGATTGTTTTTATAATATAGGGGCAGAGAAGACCTTCTCAATGGAAACAAGGAACTCAGATTCTTTCAGAAAAACAGGACATGTTAAAATATGTAACATTTGAATATTTATATAATAAAATACACCATCAGATTTTTCAGAGATATCATAAATTTTATGAACCATATTTAAAATGCAAATAACATATAAACATTTAAATTATATGCAATCAATAAGAATGCACAATGAAAATACAAACAGTTCAGTTCAATATAAAGATGTGTAAAGAATATGAACAGGCAATTCTCAGAAATTGTAATAATTACAAGAAAAAATGTTCAGCCTCACCAGCATTTAGTACAACACGAACTAAACAAAATTAACAAACATGAACAAAAACATGTTTTAATGTGCCCAGAATTTGTATCACTGAAAGAAATATGAAAAAATAATCTAAAAATATCTTTAAAAAATAAAAGTATATATCTTTTATCAAGCGATCCCCTTTGATGAATCTATGCATAAGAATAAAACTACTTATATATAGAAGAATGTATGCACCCACATTTATTACAGCATTTTTTATTTTGGAAATAAAGCTAGAAATGAAATAGATGTCAAGAATAACTGAATAATATGTCTAATCACATGAGATCAAATATCACATTGAATAATATCTCATCATTTAATAATATATCAAATTACTAGAGAATGTATTATTATTAAATTATTATTATTAATTATTAAAGAGAGTTCTAAGATCCAACTTGAGGGGATTTTCACTAAGTTATGTTGAATGAGAGTATCAACATACGTATAAAAATACGTATGTATGTGTACCACAATAGGATTCCATCACTATGAGTAAACACAATGAAAGAAGGTGTTCTTTTTACATGGATTATGTTGGGGCAGGTGTTGGAGAGGTTTGCATAGAGAGATGAATGTGGAAGAAGCTGAAGGAGATAAAGTGGCCTGAGACTCTTTTTTGCCCTCCCAACATTCCATCTCCCATTTCAGAGACTGAAACTATGTGCTGGTACTCACTTTCTTTTTCTTTTTTTTTTTTTTTTGAGACGAAGTCTCGCTCTGTCGCCCAGGCTGGAGTGCAGTGGCCGGATCTCAGCTCACTGCAAGCTCCGCCTCCCGGGTTTACGCCATTCTCCTGCCTCAGCCTCCCGAGCAGCTGGGATTACAGGTGCCCGCCACCTCGCCCGGCTAGTTTTTTTGTATTTTTTAGTAGAGACGGGGTTTCACCGTGTTAGCCAGGATGGTCTCGATCTCCTGACCTCGTGATCCGCCCGCCTCGGCCTCCCAAAGTGCTGGGATTACAGGCTTGAGCCACCGCGCCCGGCCATGGTACTCACTTTCTTTACAACCATCATGGCTAGGGTGAAAGCAAGTAACCTAATTCTAAATAATACGTCAGAGGGGAATTTCAGAAATCACGTCTTGAAGACATTTTCTCTTCTGTATTAACAAGAGATTCCCAGGAGGGAGTGCTCCTTTTTATTCTGAATATGATTATTTATTGATGTGATACCAGGAAATGCTACAGTCATATTGTAACCAATAGAGACGAAAGTGACAACACTGGTAAAATAAAAAGAGTAGAGGAGAAGGATGGGAGAAAAAAACACTGAAACAGTGAATAAACCCTGCAACCTGTTCTATATCAGGTCTCCTTGCTAAGTGAGGTGATAAATGTTTTTATTATTTAAATAATTTTAGTTGATTGCATGTAAAAATACCCTAAATTTTACAGCAGAAATAAAATGTAAAGGAAAAAGGAAATGCATGAAATTATTACATTTAGGCATTGTTTTAGCAATGTAGATATATATGTGTGTATAGAAAAATACCAAATTGAAATGATAGTATTTTCCTCATCACTTAGTGAAAATTAGAGTACTAGCATGCTTAATTATCATAGCAGAATAAATTAGAAGTTGATTTCAAATAACACAGTTTTAAGGTTTTCTAAATGATCGTCTAGAAAATGCTGGCCAGTTATCAAAATCTATATCTCATATGTATTCACCTTTCTTCTTCAGCTTCATTCTATGCTGTAGAACACATTTCTCAAGCTCCCTCGCTCTCTGGCTTCCTGATAGTTTGGATCATTAGGAATCACTGGTAGAATTTCTAAGGTGGGAAGAAGGGGAGAAGCCCACACATTCTTCCTTCTATCTTTGCTCCTTATGCTTCTAGTACTGGATGTACCTCCTGCCTGGCTCTGGCCGCCATTGGCTAGTCCCTAACCACTTCTAACTCCTGGCTGTGGTTTCTGGGCTGTGGAAAAACCACTTCTCCCGATTTTGCCTAACCCATTGGGTGACAGGGTTCATTACAACCTAAATTTTAAAATCCCAATGCTTAGACCATATCAAGACTAATTACATTAGAATTTCTGGGGCACAATGTAGGATTTAAAATTGTATTTTCGTATGCATCCAAGTTTGAGACCTAATTCTCTAGCTTTAGAGATGGTTGGGGTTTCCTAATTCCTTATGAATACTTGTTCAGCTTTTCAGCTCTTCCACCACCTATGTAACTATTTCCCTGTGTTATATTTTCATTGCTTAAAAGGTCTGGACTGGTTACTGTTTCTTGGCCCCACCTGATACGTTTTTACTATGATTACTATTATTTTAGAAATAACAATTAATGTAAAAATTAGATGACTGAATACCCAGTAATTTTCGATTTCTGAGTATTAAGATATATCAAAATAGCCACAGGAAAGATTGCTGCACTACATCTGAGATGGTCAGGCAATGTCTATATGCAATTCAATCACGTTTATCTCTTGTGTTCTCACAAAAGCAGTGTTGGAAATGATCCAATAGAATAACTGAAACTGAATAGAACAAAAACTAATAACCTTAGGAATTCATCTGATCAGTTGACCATTTTCTTCCTCTCTTTTATTAAATTCCTAAATATGAATTGTGGTATACTTTTTTGTTTTAAATATAAAGCATTAGGTAGAGAGAAATTATAAACTAAAAATTAAAAATAAATCAATATTGGTAAAATTATACTCCTGTATGTTAAAATTTTTAAAAAATCTTATTTCTTAATGATAATAATTGCTTGTTCTAATGATAATGCAAAAATCATCTTTCCATTTAAATGTGGTAATAAAATTGGTCATTGTAAATTATTCCTTAAGTAATAATTAGTAATTGTCAAACTAGTTATCCATGTTTAGAAAAGGCCTAATTATCCATCACTAATCTTTAACATAAAATCAGTGTATTTGAAAAAACATTATTCTTTTTAAAGCTGTGTATCTACAGGTGATGGGTGCACCAAAATCTCAGAAATCGCCACTAAATAATTTATTCTAAACACCACCTGTTCTCCCCAAACTTATTGAAAGTAAAATTAACAAAAGGAATATAAGGATCCCCAATGCTGGAGGTAGGGCCTGGTGGGATGTTGTGATAGTTAATATTGAATGTCAACTTGACTGGATTGAAGGATGCAAAATATTGTTCCTGGGTGTGTCTGTGAGGGTGTTGCCAAAGGAGACTAACACTTGAGTCAGTGGACTGAGAGAGGCAGACTCACCCTCAGTCTGAGTGGGCACCACCTAATCAGCTGCCAGTGCCGCTAGAATAAAGCAGGCAGTAGAATATGGGAGAGCAGACTTGCTGGGCCTTCAGGCTTCCTCTTTCTCCTGTGCTGAATGCTTTCTGCCCTTGAACATCAGACTCCAAGTTCTTCAGCTTTTGGACTCTTGCACTTAAACCAGTGGATTGCCAGGGGCTGTTGGGCTTTTGACCACAGATTGAAGCCTGCAATGTGGGCTTTCCTAATTTTGAGGTTTGAGGGCTTGGACTGATCCATCATTTGGCTTCCTTGCTCCTCAACTTGCAGACAGCCTACTGTGGGACTTCACCTTGTGATCATGTGAGTCAAGTCTTCTTAATAAACCCCCTTTCACATATACGTATATCCGATTAGTTCTGTCTCTCGAGAGAACCCTGCCTAATACAGAGGTGTTTGGATTATGAGCGTTTGGTGCTGCCTTCACAATAGTGAGGGAGTTCTTTTGAGATCTGGTCATTTAAAATTGTGTGGCACCTACCCCCTATCTCTCTCTCTCTCGGTCCTGGTTTCGACATGTGACATGCCTGTTCCCCCTTCACCTTCTACCGTGATTGAAAGCACCCTGAGACTTCATCAGAAGCCAAGCAGGTACCAACACCATGCTTCCTGTACAGCCTGCAGAATCATGAGCCAAGTAAACCTCTTTTTTTTATTGAAAAAAACATAAATAAAAATAAAGCTGTGTGTCTAATTAACAGGTCTGTTATAGCAATTACTTTTGGTTACAATTACTTTGGGTTAAACTGATTAGTCACAACTGATTTTTGTTTTTATTCTATGTAGTTTCATATATATTTTATGAAATAATTATCCTTAACAATCATTCCGCTTGTGTCATTGCTAAAAGCAGGCTGTAACAATACTGGCCTATTTCACCAAGTTTTATTTTGCCCTGCCTTTTCCCCAACTACATTCTACAATTAATATAAAGTATGTGGATATGAACATTAACATTTTTAAGATGCAAGTACTGAAACATAAGCATATTATGCAACTTTCAGAGAGATTAAGATTAGCACTCAGATTTCTGTACTCTTAATTTCTTTCTTTAGACTATTTAAAGATGCTGTCAGGTCATATAATATGTTTAAAATATTGATAGATACAACATAATTATATAACAATCAGTTGAAATTCAGGATATGTTTTGTATTTCTTCTTTAGTCTGCTTTTGAGAATATATTGATGTCGTGCAGTGAAAACAGAACTGATCAAGTAATGCTGATATAACTGCGATTCACTGTCCTATTGGTTTCAAACACTGATTTCACTGGAACTTAGAAGTTTTGCTTTTTTAAATAGAAATATAATTATGCTAGTGTTTCATTACTGAAGTTATAAAATATCTCAGAGATAGAATATGGAAATTCTATTATATTTTTGCTCAATAAGATTTTTTATAAAAATTTTTTATCTTTGTAACAAGCTAACAACAAAAAAGGCACCTTTACTCCTACTTTCTTCACTGTTGCTTCAAAATAGGCCGGGCGCGGTGGCTCAAGCCTGTAATCCCAGCACTTTGGGAGGCCGAGACGGGTGGATCACGAGGTCAGGAGATCGAGACCATCCTGGCTAACACGGTGAAACCCCGTCTCTACTAAAAAAAATACAAAAAACTAGACGGGCGAGGTGGCGGGGCGCCTGTAGTCCCAGCTACTCGGGAGGCTGAGGCAGGAGAATGGCGTGAACCCGGGAGGCGGAGCTTGCAGTGAGCTGAGATCCGGCCACTGCACTCCAGCCTGGGCGACAGAGCGAGACTCCGTCTCAAAAAATAAAAAATAAAAAAAATAAATAAATAAAAACTCAAGACTAATTTGTAATCATCAGGTTCTTTCACAAGAACTAAATGCACTTTTGGGCTTGGCCACGTTTTTTCTCTTTTTTTAACTTTCTTTGGTTCTGGGCCACCATGGACGTTTGTTATTGGGGAGTAAATCATACAAACGTCATTAGTATTGAATAGATAAATATTTCAGGATGGAGTTGTAGTCTACTCATTAACGTTTAGAACACATTTTGGCCCTAGTATTCCTGCTGCTTGGGATAAGATGGCGTATTATGTTATAACGTGACTTTTGGACTATTTGGGCTGTGAGAAGTTATTAGAGAGCATGCCTGATACACCTCTAAACAACTTCCTGAGTAAGACTTCGAATGGTATTTGCAGTAGTAGCTGCTTTTACCAGGAATTCAGCACCTTAATCTGAATACGAATTTATTACTAAACATAAAAATAAGTTTATTCTCTAGAAGTAGTGGTGTGATGGGAGGAGAATGAGAAGACTTAAGAACAAGCTGTTTTACACTGCCTCAGGCACAAGATTGCACCCTGTACTCTCAAGTTTCACTGCCTAAAGTGGTGTGGTCATTGCCACAGGGACACCTTGGGCTTATACTTATGCTGAGGCAGATTATCTTCTCTGTGCCCAGTATACTTTGCACACACTTGGCTACTCTGTTGCACACAACCTGACTGAGAAGCTCACTGACTTTTGATAAAATCAACAGCATTGCTCCAGTGTGAATTCTTCCAGGAGCTTTGTTGTAATAATTTACATGGGAGTATAGGATTTTAGTTTTGTCAGAAATCTCTGCCAATTCAATCTGCAGGGACTTGCTCCACAAATGTCTTGATTCAATAACATAATCATTATAATGCCTATGGCTAGATGTGGGGATTTGTATATATTAAGATGGTGTCCTGATATCACTGCACCAGAGAACCTAACGGGAATTTTTAGGCAAAATTCAGTGGATACCCTTTTCTTGCCTGACCACAAATTAATTCACTGATTCTTTTATAAAACAATGTTGAAAGATTCTGAATTCTAAATGATTGTCAGACAATTTTTTCTCAGAAAAATACCTTTGTATTCTACTGAAGATAATAATAAATAAATAGAGCTCGACCTGCTTACATCTCTAATCCCAGCACTTTGGGAGGCAGAGGCAGGTAGATTACTTGAAACCAGGAGTTTGAGACCAGCCTGGACAACATGGCAAAACCCTGTCTCTACTAAAAATTCATAAATGATCGAGGTGTGGTGGTGCATGCCTGTAATCCCAGATACTTGGGAGACTGAGGCAGGAAAATCACTTGAACACAGGAGGTGGAGGCTGCAGTGAGCTGAGATCATGCCACTGCACTCCAGCCTGAGTGACAGTGCAGCCCGGGTGACAGAGACTCCATCTCAAAATAATGATAAAGATGATAACAATAATAATAAATAGCCGTTACCTGCTACTTGTGAGGCTCTCATTTTTAACTGGATAAAGTAAAATTGCAAACTCTTCTATTTCACAAGAGGGAGGCGATACAGTTTTATTTACAGTCAAGAGTATTAGAAATAACTTTATCATTCTTTTTTACCCCCTGAAATGACCTGCCTTATTTTCTACCTACTTGATTGCCAGTGATGACATTGAATTATATGTGTTTTTGCTCTTTTGGGATGCTGGGAGGAGGGCTTTCTCCACTTGCTTGCAAAAATAATACAAAGTAGACAAAATGCAAAATTTTCAAGATATATTGCAACATATAAAGTATGAAGTAACTCTCAGGTTTGTTATTTCCCTGTTATAATTATTTTAAAAATGTATGGGAGTAGGACAGCCTCAGCCTCGCTAAACTGTACTCTCGTAGTCACTGTTATTAAGTCCATATGTTCAGATAAAGAAAGGATTTGAAAACTGCAAATACCCAAGAAGCCGCCTTGGCCTGATGAGACAGGGTCATCTGAAGTTCCCCAGGCACCTGCTTTTATCTTTCCCATGTTTCCCCAACACTTGCAGATCAAAATGCTATTTTATAAAGAATGAAATTCTTAGAAAATGTCAGAGAAATGCCTTATGAATATTCACACATGGTAAATTTAGTCGTCCATATTTGGCTCTTCCATCATATGTCTCTTTCTCAGACTGGCCTTTATTCTCTTTTTCCTAATCACAGTAATTCAGGGCAGTTGCAGGGGTAAATTGTAGTCCACTGTGGTGCAGTAGTTTCCAGCCCTCTTCCTTGAAGGTCTTGAGTCACAAGGAAATGATTCAAGGGTTCTAGAACATCTATAATATTAACATTTGTTGGGTGGTAATTAAAGAAAACGCTCACTGTGCTGTGGAATTTTAGCACATTGGAAACCACTGATGCATTAACTTAAAATGTAAGGTTAATTTGCTTTTGTGCATGCCTGAATAAAGCTGCCCATGTCATCTCAGTAAATATATTTGAAGGACTTATAATATGTAACTGATTAGTAAAGTTGTAGCTCTGCCCTCTTCTTTTTTATTTTTATTTTTTAAATTTCTATGTGAGCATTTCACTACCTTTAGAACTATTCAGCAAGTACTTTATTAAAATGTTCACCTGATGCACCCAATTAAACAAGTAAATAAAGCTAGGAGACATCAGCTTATTTCTTACTCTATTTGACAAGTAATGGCCACTTATAAAACAGCTAGCAAAGCAATATACATCATTTTAAAAATAAAAATGAAATAAGCAGTTTTAGCTTTTTAAATTTATTGACTTTATAAGAAAAATCACAAATTTTAATATACAGAAAAAGTTGTTTTGAATCATGGTTCTTACAAGTTTTATGTTCTAAATAAGGGTCAACAGAAAATTTTGTTTTCAATATTCGGTATCAGTTTTTTGATATGGTGGGGGTTACCCTACGGCATAGTGAAGAAGAACTGGGAGTGAGGAGGTCTTGAGATGCCTCTACTCTAAATGCTTTTGTGGGCTTCGTAATTCACTTTTTTAGAGTGGCTACAGCTGGAATCAGAGATGTAATCTAGACTTGCTATTAAGGCATTACAAGTCTGAAATTATACCTGTTTCAGGATCAGGTTATTATATTATGAATGAGACAATGCTATAAAAACATTTTATTTTATATTATATAAACCACTAGTGAATGATTTCAATTATTTTCATCTTTGACTCCTGAAATTCTATAGTTATGATGTAGATTCCATCTAATTTTACCCGGAAATAACTGTGGAGGACACATTTTAAGCTTTCTAGTAAAGTCCCAAAGTTTTCAGAGCTGATGGATAGGTAAGGATGATGACAGTTTTGACAAGACCTCAGAGTATAATATGGGAGCTGAAAAATCTCAGCTACAGTTATCAAGATAATTAATTTTGTTCCCTTTAGCAATTTTTCCATACCTTATTGCCCTGTCTGAAGATAAAAATGATTATTTGAGGGGGAAAAAAAGCTAATTGAGGGAAATATTGTGTAATTTGTTAAAGAGTTGCATAATTATTGAATAATTATTGTGCATCTTTGAGGCAGGCATTTGAGACAACCATTCAGAGTATATTACCTGTCTCCCGTGTGACCCATTGACTCCAACATGATAAGCCAGTTGTCTATGTTACACCAGTGGACAATTCTAGCTCTCATAAAAGTCACTTTCTTGACAAGCAATCAGTTGATCTCTAATGTACTTTTTAGTTAAAAAATAAATAAAGGCTATGATCCAAATGAAAGGGCACATTATCAGAGACGTTTTGAAAATCGAACTCTACTACAAGTTGTTACCTCAATGCAATATAAATCACTTGTTCGCAACAAAACATTCGAAACATAGTTTCACTTGTGTGTTTTATTTAATGTAGCTTACTTGGTAGTTTTAAAGGATAATCGACAGCTGTAATGTATATATCAATATTGAAATGTATGGTGATAGGATGTTTTTCTTGCTTGTTTGAGAGTTTCCTGCCTTCTTCATGAATGCCAAATCATCAAAGAACAACATCAGTATTTTTTACTTATGTTTCATACCTAGCAGTCACACTGCTCACTCCCTTCCCCTTTAGAGGACTCTTCCTAATCCTTACTCGGCAAGAAAACCTTGTAATTGAAGTTGTTGGCATGGACTAAATACAGAGTAGAAGGACTGTGAGTAAATGCCTAAGGACCATTTTATTAGGAAACTACACAGAATTAAAAACGTTGACAATGTGATTTATTTAAATTGTTCATTGTTTGTTCGGAAACATTTTCCAAGCAATTTGAAACTACGTGTAATTGTAGTGCAGGGTAACAGAATTTTCCAAATGCCCCAGGTGACCTTTCTTTATTTCACCACCTCCATGTTACTAACCATAGTTCTGATTCTGCCAAAATCAGAATGAAAAGGGAGAAGTAAAGGGTGAGAACAGATTTCACTTTGGTGGTACTGTCTCAAGATGGCAAGTGTTTAAAGCTGACTCACTTTCATGACATTTTAATAAATTTCACATTTTCTATAAAGGCCGATGATCTTTTTTACTCTAGCTGAATGGTTTCTCCTGTTATCCACTTCAAACCAATTACATCTCATTTGGGATTCCATGATTGTATCCTCCAAGTGGTTCCTTTGGCAATATGTAAAAGAATTCAACCTGACTTTTTCCCCTTGTGGTCTTCATATATATATATATATATATATATATATATATATATATATTTCTTGGACATCTCAAAAGCTTTGATCTAATAAAATATGGAGAGATGACTAATCCCCAATCAGCAACACTTTCCTTAGTTCCACTTCTAAAACATAGATCTACATAGCTATCTTCTTATCTTTTAGATCAGAGATCAGCAAAGTAAGGCTCATAACAAATTCAGTTCACTGCCTGTTTGTGTAAATAGGGTTTTATTTATACACATGCCCAGTTGCTTACATATTGTCTGTGGCTACTTTTGCATTATATAGGCAGAGTTGAACAGTTGTGACTAAGATTATGCAGTGTGCAAAATCTAATATATTTACTATCTAGCTGTTTACTGAAAATGTTTGTTAACCACTGCTCTAGTCACCTGGAGTTTAAGTTAAATTTCAGTGCACCATGTTCTGAAAACATCTAGGGGCACATAATGAGTTCCACAAATGGACCTAATGCAGAACCCTTGGGATAAGTGTGTACAGTATGTACCCCCTCAAAAATCATCTCTTCATATCCTCCTTCTGCATGATTCATCATTGCTACTCATGCATTTTAAACAGAGTTCTGGGTATTTACTTTGATTTATCTAGACAGTTGTCTGTATTAGACCCTGTTTTGACATCTAATATTTAGTAATTTTACATTTCAATAGAAACTTCCAGATCAACATCTTGTTACAAATACAAAGTATTTAGTGAAATGAGCCACCTCTTATCTCTCCCTTTCTTCCTTCTCAATCCTGTTTAACTAGGACTTCTTTTGTAGAACCATCTGTGCTCTATTTTTTTTTCTCAAAATTCTTCAAATAGAATTCCAAATTATCCAAATTCTCATCAACAGAGATTGAGGACTGACTTACCTATTTGGAAAATTTGGAAAAAAAATATAACAAAGCACAGATGGCTTGATTCATTTATTTCTTATATTGTGTCTGCCTGTTCAGAGAATGGGATGGTATTTTCAGATCTTGTTCCATTTCTGAGGATATTTGGCCCAGTCCCCAGCTGTACATTCTGGATTCTAGATCTAGAAGCCAATCTTCTCTCGCTCCCCAAGTAAGAAGTGTATGTGAGGCAGCATCCGGTGGCTGGAGTTTCTATGTTACAGTTGCAAGCAGTTCATCAGCTCACCATTTAAGAGTCAAGACTTGAAAGGAACATTTAGGGGTCTTGGTTGTGTCATCATAGCTAGGCCAGGTTATCTATTATTATCAATAATAAAGCTGTTTTTTGTTTTGTTTTAGTTTTTGTTTTTTTAATTTTAATAGCTTTTATTAAGTAAAATAATCAGGTAATTTGATACAGAGTAAATACAATTTAGCTCAAACTCAATTTGTATTCTTCACTTTTCTGAATACTCCAGAACAAAGATATCAAGCCTTCTATTTTTCTTCTAGATATGTATACTATTTGCATCTAGGACATATTTTAAACTTGTAAACCACATTCGAGAGTACAAGCACAAAAATCAGATGCATGTTCCCACTTAACAGTCTTATTTTTAATTAGTGCCTTTTCCTACATGATAACAGGTAAATAGTAACCATTTATCAATTATTTTTGAGTCAAAAAGGAAACATTTTCTAATTGTTGTACAAAAGTAATTAAATATTAAATTAAAAAGCACATTACATTATATAGAGATTTAATACCAACCTTTAAATCTTACCAGCAAAAGATAACATTGTTTTATTTTCTCAGGATGAAGTCTGACTTGTGCTATCTTTTACCATGGGGTTATTTTGAATAAAGATTTTCTCACCTGAATGACAATATGCAATTGAAGTATTTTTTCAATACTATCATTAGTAACAGCCATAAAATTTATTTAAATTAATTGGTAAATATACTGCAAAATATAGTACAATAATACATTGATATTGATAGAAATGATAGATGGATAGATATATGATAGTGCAAGTAGGGTAAACTGCTCATTACAGAATCAAGGTGCTGGATATGAAGAAGAAAAGAAAATTTGAACATAACATAGTGGAAATAAAGCTGATTTTCAAATATTGTAATAGACTGAATGTTTGCATCATTGCAAAATTCATCTGTTGAAACTTAACCCCCCGTGTGATGCTATTAGGAGGTGAGGCCTTTGGGCCTTCTCCAATATCTATGTATATACCTACAAAATGTATGACATTGAAATAAAGAGATTGACATTATATGTTGTCGGTGCACATGAGTTTTATTTCTTTACCATTATACATACTATACCATAACTTATGACATTTTGTCCAATTTGGCACATGATAAATTATTGTTTCCAAAAAATGTTTTTGCAAATTTAAAGTTAAAGAACCTGCATTCATATAAATGGCTGACCTTCTTTGTGCTTATCTGAATTAAAATGGATTTAATAATCTCTTGATTGCTTGCAAATCTCTAAATCTAGTAACTATAGAAAAAAAGTGAACAATCAATATTTTATCCCCATAAGACTGACAATGACATTAAATTGTATCTAGTAGGAAAAATAACAACAGTTAATGTATGAGTTGAAATAAAATCTGAACCACTTTATTCACAGCTGGCATCTTTCTTTTGAGATACTTTGTGTTTTATAAAACTACCTTAAATATTTTCTACAACAAGGTGAATTTTACCCACACACACACGTGTGCACATACATACACACACACATTCAAAGTCACATTTCCACAAAAAGAATGAAGCCAGCATTAAAAGAATGAAGCAATTTTATTTCACACAAAGAAGATCCTTCAAAGAATCCTATCATAATAAAAAGAATCAGCATCTCATGTCCCAGTTTTCAAATTTCATGTTGATATCTTAAGGTTCACTTTTAAAAGAGTCTCTTTCAGATCACTTGAACATTTTTTGAAAGTGGGGCAAGAGTTGCATAAATTGCAAAAACAAAAATACATTGTATCATATTATCGCTGAACTGAAGGTTTTCATAAATGATCTAGTTCTAACTTCTTATTTAACACTGGAAACAAATTCAGTATTGTGATTTTACCAAAGTCACAGAGCCAGGCTTTTGACCCTGGAGACTGCGTTCTCCAATACCTGATTCTTACAAAGAGTCAGCAAATACAATGGGGAACTGGTGATATTTATGTCAATTGTATCATTATTTCCAGATTTTCTTCATTAACACTGTCAAATGTTTTATTCAACTATTTCCATTCTATCTTTCTTTTCAAACACAATATTCTTGGCAAATAAAACATCCATAAGTACATTTGGTCTATCTCTGGGGTTTCTGGCAATTGGCATTTTAAGATAAGCACACAAACAAAGGCAGATGGTTTTGGGCAAGGTATCTTAATAATATTCAATTTTTCTCTCATATAAAGAAACATGGCTTCCTTTCAGGAAGCTATACTCCATTACAAGGATTAGAGTAATTATGAAACTCTTCTTTGTAGTCATCACTTTGAAAATGAATATTCTATATATTTTTTACAGTGCTGTATAAAACTTTACCTTGGAGCCATTTGTGGGGGAAAAGAAGAGCCACGTAATATTATTAAATATCTAGAGACAGTTTAACAAATAGTATTGCTTATTAGAAAAAGCTAATAAAACAATTGCATGACAATAGTTTAAAATGCAGTAAACATATCACTGAAATAATGACAAACTCTGTATATGTTCTCAGTTTATTATTTCCATGCAAATAGATGCCTCGAAAATGCCTTACAAGATTTATTTACTTGTTTATTTTCCTCTCTCTCCTTCCTTCCTTCATTCCTTCTTTCCTTTTTTCCTTCTGAGAATTTGAACTTTTTTTTGAAAGAGGTAAAGATATATTAGTATTTTAAAAATAAATTACCTTTCTGGGTGCCAAATATAACTTCTCAACATTTTGTTTTATTTCATACTGGTGAAAGTAGCAAAATAGAATAAATTGGATGTGTTGAAGAATATTTGGAAAGAAAACAGTTTGACTTTGTATCCAAATGTTTTATGACATATTAAATAAAATACAAATAATTTCCTACTAACAGTGGAAATTTATTAGAATGTTGCTTAAATAAAATTCCTCTGGATATATTACTCTTTTGAAGTAAGATAAAAACAGCACTTCAAATTCACATAGTTATTCTATTCTGTAACCTTTTCCCTTCATTGCCCTGTTCCCAGATTGATGGCTTTAAAGGACAGATTCCTGAAATAGATAATTCTACAGGGGCAGAAACATCACTATATCTACGTTTCCAATAGAAATATGCCAGAGACTTGGAGTTTAGTCACGATTACACTGAATTCTACTGGAACCCGGGTAAGGGCAAGAGAATCTTCTGCTCAGTTATTGCTTTCGATTTACCAACTTAATACAATAGTTCATTCTAATACTGAAAGTAATGGTAATCTCTGCCACCTTCCACCAAGCGCATGAATTATATAAGAACAGACATAGAAAAATATGTAAGAGGATTCACCATCTCTCAGATTATAAAGAAACATTTCCTTTAAAAAGTAATTTTCTATTTGTCTGTTTTTTCCTAGGAATCCCCACCACATAGTGTAGTAAAAAACTAAAACAAAGTAGTACTTAAACTATCTTTAGTTCAACCTGATACTTTCTTTGGTAACTTTATATCATTTAGTCTGTACTTGAATAAAACTTATGCAAAATTCTTATATTTTCAGAGTTCTGGTTCCACGAGATTCTGCTCTTAAGCAAGTTGATGACTAGCTGGCTGTTATGAAGGCATATATCTAACATGTCCTTACGCAGAGCAAGATAAATGGAGTAGACCAATTCATGTCTTATGAATCGTTTTTCTGCTTCAAAATGATATCCATAGCTCTAGGCAGAAATCAGTATAATTTCATTCAATGGTATCATCTGGGATCTTAGACACTTTCCTCTGTTCTTGTTCCCACATATGAATAGAGACAACTGTAGTCTCTTCACCATGACTACAGTTCTCTCTCTTCATGTCTCCTCAGGGCATATTGGGCATGCTCCCTTAGGACTATTGGGAAATCTGGGTCTCCTGCACCCCATAAGGTGACCATGAGGGATTAAAGTCACCTAAATTACTTTCACTTGTCAAAATCACTGAACATTTTCCCACACATTGTTGGAAATGAACCTTTTTGGAATTTCTCCTAAAATTTACAGCCAGATTTACCATTAGCTGCTCTCTCATTAGAGGTTTCATGCCATGGCTTTTCTCCTTTTTCTGTAATTCTCTAAGATCCTAAGAGTTTGAATTTGTCTTTTTCATTTCTTCATGGTTATGTATTTTTATTCTTCCCTAGACAAATTGCAAAACTCTAGTATGCAGTTGGCCAGGATAGATATAAAAATTTGAAGACTCTTTATTTCCCAATGAAGTCTGACTTTCAAATTTCTTCTCTGGCATTTGGGAAGTGAGAGACTGAGTATTTACTCTTTTTGTGTTTAAATTTCCGGTCTAGCAATCCGATAACTTCTTTCTATTCTGAAGCCCCATCTCACTAAGAGGCTAAGAAAAGGACATGAGCACTAACATGCAAAAAGAAAAGCCTAGGAATATATTTTGATTCATTATCTTATTATATATTTAACTACTAAATGCATCATTTGATTAGTTAAATATTAATAGTCTCTGCATTTTAATGTTTATATAAAAATTTACTGCTTACAGTATAATAGATATGAAAGCTATGACTTTTTTCATTTCTAAAAGAAAGCTTAAAATGTGAAGAAGAATGTAAATCAAGTAAAAGTAGTAGAGAAACAGTTGGGAAAATGGAAATTAAAAACTCTGAAATAGATTGCTGAGGCTCAGAAATTGTATATAATATTCGAATCATATTCGTGTATAGAACAGGTTGGCTTGAATCTCTCCTTTGTCTTCCATGCACTGCTGTTCTACAGTAGACCTTCATTATTGCTCCCCTGTGCCAAGACAACATGTTTCCCATCTTAAAGCTCTACTTCGGTTTCTATGACCCTTTCCTGCACTCTGGACACTTTACTTTCTCAAACACAACTCTAGGCTCAAATTACATTAGTCCCATTTTTTTTTTCTTATATTCTGAGTGTGTTGTGTGTTTCGGTAGCACTAAACGTGAGTTTGGCATTCAAATCTGCTACTTCATTGCACTAATTTTTCCTCTACAGAGATTTTTTAAAAAATTTTTCTATTACCATTCTCTTTTACTTCTACTACGATTCAGCAATATGTTTTCCCCCTAAGGTTACGTTGTTTTGCCTATTTCTTCTTCATCTTCTTCATCTGTAATCATCTTTTTACCAATAACTGTATCTCTCTATCTCCCATCCAGTCTACTGGAAAGGCTCAGACACATGACCAAAGCATGCAATGTCTTCTCAGCATATTTTTCTGTCTTTATTGTTGATACTGACTTCCTCGTGTAAACTACTGGAGAACCCCATCCATCAGAAAAGCTGTTTATTTAACTTACTGAAGCAAGTGAGGACACCATCTTGAGATATTTTAGTACCATGATAAAAGAGAGAAAATAGTTAAGATTACTTATAGGGATTTGGGGTCTGAGATCGAGTGGTTTAAAGGCAAGAATCGGGTTTGTTTTTGAGAAGGGGTAAGACGGTATTTTAGGATTGTAAGATAAGTGTTCTGTGACAAGTTTTAAACAGCCAATTTTGTGATTTTAAGTAAACTGTTTATACTGAAGTGCAAACTATCATTTTAATTAGACATTTGATTGCCTAGATGAGAAAACTGCCCAAAGAAATGGTTTCCAATAATTTTCTAAAAGAAACAGTGAAGTTATTGATGAAGTGCAACCTTGCCTCTGGGGCAAGAACTTCCTGGAACAAGTAGTTATGTTGATACAGATATTCTCAAATCTGCATCCCAACAATTATGTTGATGCCAGTGGGCTCAATTCTCAGTCCCTGTCCATTGTCACTATCGAATCCTAACAAAATTCTATCAGAATTTAAGTTATACCAACAGAACAGATTGTATTCCAACATTAACAGAATACAGAACCAGATGTAGATATCAGCTAAATGGCCTAATTTAATTGTTTATTTGTTTTCCTGGATCTTTTTCATATTATCAAGATCATGGAAATTCTAGGGATGGAAGTACTTCATTCATCCCCTAAGATGGCACATGCTCCTTCTTAAAACGTCAAATTAGATAAAGGGCTGTTTTGTTTCGGTCGGATGTTTGTTCTAATTGATGAACTCCTATGGCTTATTGTCTGGCTTCAGTGATTTTTTTTCTGGTTTCTTAGTCATTATCTGAACCACAGAAGTATAATTTTTCTCACTTTCTGGTCCCCTTGTAAAGTGTGAAATGTAGAGACCTGAAGACGGTCCAGAATTCATTTTTGTTGGTTTAAATTTGGGGTCACAAATCAAGAACTGAGTTTTACCTTCATGAATTAAGTTATTGAGTGATCTCTCTTCCTCTTTTTTTTTTTTTTTTGTTATTTGTTGAGAGAGGATAAATTAACATATAAAAATGAACCATGGATTCATTTGAATATGAGACTACAGCAAAGCTGGCGATAGTCTCCCAAGTTAAGCCCCTATCCAGTTTGCGCGTAAGAACGTATAGGGTTTGGTGCTTAAAATCAAATACCAGTTGCTAGATGCTACCTAATTGTCTGGATTTTAACAAAAGGTCATTAAAGGTAGCTAACTTGTATGTTCTCAATGTCATTCAATAAGAGCAGAAAGTAAGGCATCATCAACTAGGAATCTGAAACATAGATTCACCTAAATAGTTAGTGTTCCTTTTAATCTATGAAAGTGAGACAGCTTTAATATACACACAGTATTTTCCATAGTTTCTTAACAAGCTCTGTATTTATTTATTTATTCATTTTGAGAAAGGCTGTGGCTCTGTTGCTCAGGCTGGAGTGCAGTGACATGATCTCAGCTCACCACAACCTCTGCCTCCCAGGCTCAAACCATCCTCCCAACTCAGCCTCCTGAGTAGCTGGTACCACAGGCGCCCTCCGCCCCTCCTGGCTAACTTTCATAGAGACAAGATTTCACCAGCTGGTCTCCCGCTCCTGAGTGCAAGTAATCTACTCACCTTGGCCTCCCAAAATTCTAGGATTACAGATGCGTGCCACAGCACCCTGCCAAGTTCTGTAATTATGAAAGTTAGTTTACAAAGACAACCTCCTCTAAAAGATTCCCAGATTTTTCCCCAGGTTACATTTGAGGGGGATTTTTTTTTTAGCTATTTGCCTTTGTGTGATGTTTACCTTCTAACAAGTGTGTTTACTGATTAAGAAAATTAAAGTTGAAACAATGTGTTCCATTAGAATAGATCTGTGTCACACCTAGAGGAATATACGTATATATACAGACCCAATAGATGATCTGATTTTAGATTTCAGCCAAATCATAAGCACATTGTAGCTAGATATTTGATTTATATCAAGAAGTAACCTTTTATAGAACAAGCAATATTAAGTAAAAGGACTTCAAGTCATCATAGTTAAGAGCTAACTAGTGTTCCTTGCAAGTCAGAAATGTAAGTTAACAAAGAGAAGAAAAAATAGTTATAAAAATAAAGAACATTAATGTACATTAAGGCATAATACTGTGCTGTTTCTGTACATAAATACTCTGGATCCTGTTTTCTGGGTATCGGGCAGAACCTTTACATAGTTTCTACATGAGCCTAAAGGTGACTGCTTCTGGAAAAACTCTGAATATTCTCAGTTTGAAGTCTCTAGGAAGAATGTCCTTCCACTGACATAAGAATAGCTGTGTCTCCTAAACTGGTAGTTGTGATTCCAAAGACCAGCCTCTTGGAGATTCGCTCATATACTTAACGTCCTATTCATAGGATTTTATAGGCTGTCCTCAGGATTTTCTTCCAGAATATCAGATCTTCAGGATTCAGGTCATACAAGAGTTGTTTAAAACAATGTTGAGGAAGGGCCAGCTGTACCTCCTGATTATAAGAATGAATGTTTTGCACGAGTCCTTTGAAGTATATGTGCTGCCAATTTGCAATAAAGCAGAGCCTGTAATCAGCATGATATCTCTAGGTGGGTGAGTTGGCCTTTTGCTAAATCATAAGGTGATAGTAAGAGTAGACGCAGCACAAAAATGTATTTCTTTGATATTAAAATAATATTTTAGTCCATGTAAGATCAAGGTTTGTTAAGTGCTTTGCAAATTTTACTTTCAGATTATGTTTGCTCTTCCTAACTGTACTGAAAATGGAGTATAATTCAAACAGTGAGATTTCTCAGTAATTAGCAAGGCTTTGCGTTTCTCTGTAATTTCCGTCATGCCAAATTGGTGCTCTTTTCACTGGATACATAGACTAGAAATGCCCAGATTGGACATGATGCAATATTTTTGCTAACAGTAAATCAGTAGCCCTCCCACAAGCAAAAGCTTCAATCCATCATGGAAATAAGCAAACAATGACCAAAACATTCTTAAAATGTATTGCAAGGTGTACTTTATGTTACTTATTTGAATATGTTCAAAGGGGCCCTAAGGCTGGGTCTCTTGTACAAATCTCATCTTAATAGGTTTACCAGAACTACAGTGAAAAGACAGGTGAGACACAAAGCAGAGGTCCATCAGCAATTTTAGTAAAGTCCCCCACTCCAATATTTGTTGCATATAATATCCTTGTTGTGTTCTTGATGTGGTGAAAAATGTAGCATAAAATTATTGCAAGTTTTTTGGAGGGATAGAAAATGGCTGCTCTGAAAGTGACAAAGATTATTTTCTTGTAAAGTAATATATAACCAGATTTCTCCAAACCATTTTTTTTTTTAAATTATGGTACGCAGTCACTGGCATTCCATAAGGGCTTCTTTGAACTTCTTTTTTAAAAAATGGCCTTTTGCAATGTCAAGGGGCCAAGATCTTAATTAAAGCTCCTGTCTTTCATAATGATTACTAAAACCCTTCCCTTTGCCTTCAAGTAATCCTTTTTTTGTGCCGACTTCTAATTTTATAATGACTATATACTTCAAAAGCATCAGGAAATAAAGAGTTCTTTAATCTATTGGACATTCTGAATTGGAATTCCTGGTGATATCAAGAATTAGTACTGTTTCCAAAGCATCCCAAAATGACATATTATATGCAGAATGTGTCTTCTGTCACAATAAACATTAGCTCTGTTATCTCTAGTCAGTGGTCAAGGTCAGGAGTGTGGACTGTGTTCTGTCATCTGAGCTGATTTAGTCTTTAGTAAGAGGTCATATACTATGAGTAAGTTGAATTCTGTTTTGACATATTCTGACAAATTCTTGTTCTATCCTTAAAACAAGACCCATTAACAAGTAACATTATATCTATATTTTATATAAGAATTTTTCAAATAAATATGTTGGGGTACAGGTATTTCTTGGCAGAGTCCAGTCAGTCATTTGCATCTCCTTTTGCTGATTATGAAAATAAAGTACCATGATTTAAAGAATAATGCTGATGCTTGCAAATATGTGAGGGAGTAATAGAATTTTATAGGAGATAAACTTAGTTGGTAATAGACCTATTTGTTTAGACCTACTTGCTTAGTATTTTAAATGAGCAACAAAGAGTTTTTAGCATTAGGAAGCATTAAATTTAAAAGAAAATCTAAATTCAAATCTGTAGAGGGTTTCATTACTTGAGTTTATGCTGTTATTGAGCTGAAACAGGGTGAGGTAAAGAGATACATTATAATAAACTCACGGCGTCTGGTAGTTCCCCTGAAGTTGAGCCAGAACACTGAAGGCTTGTCCAGACCATTTGTTCATAGATGAATGAAATGCTATTAAAGACCTATATTTTCTTAAGAGATGGAAGTGCTGAGATTACAGGTGTGAGCCACTGTGCATGGCTCCTAATTTTACATAATAAAAAGTTAGCTCTTACTTAGGAGTTAACCCATTCAAACCTTGATTAAACTTTGCATACTTATAGTGATTTTGGAAAAGTAATGAACCCATTGTTTGTAGTGACACCAGTGAATCCTGTAATTATCTCTTGATGATCATGATGGGAAAAAAAATTAATGTCTATTTGAAGTGAAAGATTTGCACCCTTGTGATACATTATGTCCTAGGGTAAGTCATATCCTTTGCTTTGACAAAGTTATAGCCTTTCCTTAAAAGCATTATGGTCTTTTTAAGAAACAAATTGTATAAATTTAAGGGGCATAAGAACAGTTATGTTATACAGATATATTGGTAGTGGTGAATTTGGAGCTTTTATTGTAACCATCACCCAAATAATGTGCATTGCATCCATTAATTTCTCATTCTTCACTTTCCTCCCACCATTGCACACTTCCAAGTCTCCAATGTCTATTAGTCCACACTCTATGTCCATGTGTCACGTTAGTTAGTTTCCACTTATAAGTGAGAACATTCAGTATTTAACTTACTGTTTCTAGGACGTTTCACTAAAAACAGTAAGTCATGGTAGTGGCCTCCAGTTCCATCCATGTTTCTGCAAAAGACATGATTTCATTACATATATACTTTTGTGTGTGTGTGTGTGTGTGTGCGTGTGTGTATCATATTTTCTTTATCCATTTATCTGTTGATAGTCAGCTTTATTAATTATCTTTGCTATTGCAAATAGTTCTGTGATAAACATAAAGGCAGGTATCTTGTTTATATAATGATTGTTTTTCCTTTGGGTAGATACTCAGTAGTGAAATTGCTGGATCAAATGACAGGTTTTTTTTTTTTTTGGTTTTTTTTTTTTTTTTTTTTTTAGTTATTTGAGAAGTCTTCATACTGTTTTCCATAGAGGTTGTACTAATTTATATTCCCACCAAACAAGCATGGCATTTTTTTCCTCTGCATGCTCCCTAACATCTCTTATATTTTGACGTTTTGAACTAGGTAAATACATGAAATCAATCTTAGATGTCACTTCCCCAGTAATCCAAAATAAGTGGTGATCCAGTTACTGCATGGAAAAAAATAACAGAGACATTTAAGACACTTAATGTTTTGGTTAAGGGCTTGTGACAAGTAGGGGATATCTTACTAAAATTTCTGAGGTGTAATACAGCAGGTATATGTTAGATCTTCCTAATAAAAGGCCATTAAATATTTAATGACCTTAATGAGGAGGACATTAAAAAAGTAAAAGCAGAGTGCAGATACACGATGGGAAAATATTTAGGTTTAAATGACATTGAAGGTAAAATAATACTTGGGTTCAGTATCATGAAAAGCAGAAGATGATTATTCTCTTTTTATGGTCCAGGAGGATGGAGTATCGATATCCTTTCCTGTTGTGCTTTGTGACTAAGAGGATAAATATTTCAAAGATGGGTACTAGTAGCATGAGGCTTTGTTCCTACCAGGTTTTCTGTGGTGGGTTTTTGTTCTTTACTAACATCGTGTTTTGAAGGAAAAGGTACAAGTTGGGAAGATGTATATGTGAGAGAATCTAAACTTTAATGTATTCAACACCAAAATGTCTGTCAATATCAACAGGATACTTGGACCATAAGAAGACTAAGAACTTGTGAATATATCCAATTAGAGCTTCAACTTAGATATGAGGAAAACAGTAGGTTGAGATTCAAATTACTTATCTCAAGGAAGAATACTTCGGAAGAGCAGTTAAAGACGTAGTTCCATTTACGACATCTTTTTAGTTAGCAGGTTTTGTTTCACAAGAGAAAAAAAAAACATTCTTTGGTTGGAAATATACCAGTGAGATGTATTGGCTGAAGTATTGTTAATGTTTGAAGTTTTTTATACAAATTTCTACCCCCTGAGGAATTTTTCTTTCCAAGGGTGATCTTGGGTAATAATGACAGGATTTAAGGTTAATATTGTAGCATATGTTATCAACAAAATGTTTTCAAAGACTGTTCTTTAATGCTTACAGAACTCTCTTCTGAAGAATTTAGAAGAAACCTGAGTTAAGTGCTTGGTTCCATTTCAGAGTACATTATTTATCCACATTATTTTAGTCTGCTCGCTTCTTAACTAGCATAGGACAATTTTATATTGTGAGGATCTATCTGTATGAGTTTGGATTCCCCAGAGAAAAAGAATCAATAGGACGTGAATACATAAAGATAAAGATGTATTTTAAGGAACTGGCTCATTTGATTATGGAGACAATCAGGTCCAAAATCTGCAGAATGACCAACAGGCTGGAGACCCAGCAGAGAGGCAATGTGGTAGTCTAAATGTGAAGGGTGTCTGCTACGGAATTCATTATTGCTCTGCAGAGGTCAGTCCTTTTGTTTTATTCAGACTTCAGCTTACTGGATGATGCTCACCCACACTATGGAGGTCCATTTAACCCAAAGTCTACTCATTTAAATGTTAATTTCTTTCAAAAACATTCTTACTGAAACATCCAGAATAGTGTTTGAACACATTTGGGCACTCTGGCTCAGCCAAGTTGAAACATAAAATTAATCATCACAATATCTAAAAGAATAGGATATTGAGACCAACATAGTGAAACCCTGTCTCTACTAAAAATAAATACATATATATACGCATATATATAAATATATTATATATATACACGCATATATATAATGTATATTTATATATATATAAATATAGTGTGTATATATATAATATATATATAAAAATTAGTCAGGTGTGGTGGTGTGTGCCTGTAATCCCAGCTACTCGGGAGGCTGAGGCGGAAGAATGGCATGAACCCAGGAGGCGGAGCTTACAGTGAGCCGAGATTACGCCACTGCACTCCAGCCTGGGAGATAGAGCAAGACTCTATCTTTAAAAAAAAAAAAGAATAGGATATTGAAATTTATTTCCTTTTTTGTTTTCCCTTATCAAATTATCCTTTACAGAATAATTTGTAAAGACAATTTTACAGAACAATTTTCTAATTTCAGTTTTTCACATAAAATATTTTAAAAGCAAAGCATATAATATTTTACATGGTAACCAATTTCTTGTTCTAAGATACCTCTCAAAAAAACAATTGAGTTCATATCAAAAATATGCCCAACTGGCCTCTGTAACTTTGTCATTTAGAAAGATAGTTGACCGAAGGCAAAGCTTGTTGTGTAAAGATGTCAAACTGACAAGACTTCTGGGACTTTTTGGCCCTTGGAACTCAATTAACGGACAGATTTATTGTAATCTATTTTTTTTTCTCTTCTACGAAATTCCTCTAATAACTCAAAACAGAAAGTGGAAAGGTCAATCCAAGGAAAAAAAAAATGATGCCGTAAGTAAAAGGACAGGTTTTTACTGACCCAGTGCTAAAGAAAGAGTTTTAAAAACTGATGGGCTAAGCAAAAGGTTTATTTTAAAATGTTTATTTTATTTTTAGGAGACAAAGTTATCTCAGCATTGTATTCAGACCCAAAGTGGGACTTACCTCACTATTATAGTCAGAACAACATTCCAAGCAAGAGACTCAGGGAGCCACAGGTAATGCAATTTTCTGAGAGAGCTTTAAAGCTTGATGACCATCTTGGCAAGACATTCAGGGCTGCCTACTATTGACTACGGAGTAGTTAAGTTAGGAACAAAAAAAACTACCTAAGTTATTCATCAAGTAAAGCTGAATATATTAAATTTACAGTATCATAAAAGAACTACATCTTGGCAGAGTCTTAATAGTAATTCGTAAATATAGTAAAGCCAGGAAAATATACTAATGAGGTTTTTGGAATTTGGGTTCGATTTAACATAGCTCATCCCAGGCAGGGGACTGGTTGGCAAACTTTGTAACACTATAGTTTAGAATTTATTGGCAGGAAAAGATGACAAAGTTTCATTAGAAAACATTTATTCTGACTGTTGAGCTTTTTGTCCAGGTGAGCACACTATTGTCTTGATGAGCCAATTATTTGCCCAAATGAGAAAATTGTTTTCAAAGAAAATTTCCTGAAGTAAAGAGCAAAGATCTTTTCAGTCTTATTGTCCTAAGCAATAATTTCCTAAAGTTGAGCTCAGTTTTCAGTCAAAATAGTTAAGTTATGTCACTATAAGTTGTCTCAAAAATAGTTAAATTATATCTCTGTAAGTTACATCAATAATTATTATTACTATTGATTTGCTTTTGCCATACTGTGAACTTACTATTCACATATTTTCAGCTTGTTATACTGGTACTTAATTATTGTACTTAATAGATATTTTACCTATTCAGCTTTGTATCCTCTCTGGAGCTTAATATAATGTTGTCAAATAAATATATGGTAAGTGTAATCTTATTTTTGGTTCAAATTAATCAATTAACCCAAAGTAGGTTTGTTTAATTCAAGTTTTTATTTCAAAATATTTTTGTGAAAATTATTGCAATACACTGATTAATTTTATTGAAATCATAACTCTTTCATTAGGGCATTAACTTTTTCTTCATTCAAGACTTACTGAAAGTATTAAGAAAACAGTAAAGGTGTAGTTAGGACATTGTCTTTAGAAACTGAGAAAGAGTTTGAAAATATTTTGTGGCTGATTACTTCCCACAAAAAAAAAAAAAAAAAGAAAGAAAAAAAAAAGCTGTGGGAAGAAAATGACCTACAAGTACTTCAAAAGCTGACTGAGACAATTTGAATTATGTTAACTTCTTATCCTTAGTGGGGAAATAACGTGGATTTCAGGTAAATATTCTCTCTTATATTAAAATTTCTTACACTTAAATTTCTTTATTATATTTATTTTAGGGTAACAGGGCAAGTAAAATTGAATTTAATGCTGAGAATAAAAGAGTGAGACCAAAAATGAAAAAGAATTGAGGTTCAGAAGGAAGTATAAAATGTTTGAATCATGGTGATGTTAATTATATCTAAAAGACAGATGTTGTGTGAATAAAACATTTTAGCCTCTTTGGGAAAAATTTAAATAAAATATTAAATTCAACAATGTGTTTGTGTAATATTTTTGGTGTTTGTCTTAAAAAATTGAGATAATTCTGCTGAATAATAATAGCTAGTTTTTCTGTTGAACAGTAACATGTGGTGTCCTGGGATTCTTGAAAAGATTCTCTCCACAATTACTGATTTGTTAAGGAAAATTTATTGATGTTAGTTCTATACCATCTTAATGAAAAGAGTGCTCATTTACCTCATTTGGAGAACATTAAAATCATTAAACACAACTCATTTCATTCTCTTTGATTTTAGTTCTTCTCTCATTTTTATGAATGCTGATTGAAGTGGAAGGGTTTGTTTCTTTAATCTCATTTTAAACAAAAGAGTGGGTCTGTGCATCATTTATTCTGTTTCTTCATAATGCCCTTTTCTTGTTGAAAAGAAATGGTGTTATTTTCCAAGTTAGGAACTGTGAAAGCTGTATATCTTCAGGGAACAACAGAAACAAAACTCCTCAACAAAATGCGATAAAAATTAGCTACAGATTTACATAAATTCCATAATGGATAAAGCACCCGCTTACTACATTCTTTAGTACGTACCTTAGTACACATCTTCCTAAGGTACATTTTTTAAAATTGCATATTAACATGACATTTTATTTTATATTAGTTCTGCCATTGAACCACATGATTCCTTGAATATATGTAAAACTAAAAGGTAATAAATTATCAATGAGCACAGCTTGGCTCTAATATACAACTTTCATAATATGAAAACATCTATTATGTGATCCAAATAGCTTACTCTTATCAAATTGATAATCGTAATGAATTTCTATTGAAATTTTCTCTCTCTTTCAATACCAACTAAAGTTAATTTTTGCATTATCTTTTTTATGACATTTTCAAGGGAACAGAATTGCCGTTGCTTTTTAATAAGCCATGACATTCTCCACCTTCCTTCTAATTTGTTTCAAAGGACACCTGAATATATTTCTGTATGCCTTGTATTCAGAATGAAAATGATTATAATATGCATGCTTTTAGATTTCATATTTTTAAAATACTTCTGACTTCTTGTCTAATTTAATAATTTTTGGTTAGCCAATATCTGAGAAGAAAACCAAATAATATTTAAATAAATTACACTGTGTCCTGTCCTTGTGACCCACATCTCTGTAATGTTTCAATACTGGTATATTCTCTTGACTGTCACACAGTTGACATTTCAGATTTCTGAGAGGTAGATGGGTGAATGAAAAGTTGAATATCCACAGCAAACATCGAAAATAATTTTTCTACATTGTAATGTCACACCATTACACTTCAGAAGGCACCAAACTTTATAGAATGTTACACAATCATTTTTACTAACTATATTTATTTTCAAGAGTTATTTGGTTTCCTTGAAAAACATGTTAACATAAAATTATTCAACAGCTTTAAAACACAAGTATTTGTGAATTTTATATATTTAAGGTATCTACAAATTTTCATCTGGATGACACAAATACGTAAGAAAACCTAGATTTAAGTTTTATTTGCCTGTCTGATATCAATACTTTTAAATATGTTTAACATTTGATTTCTACATTTATTGTAAACAGTGGTTACAAGTGACACCAATTTTCCATTTTAAATGCTAATAATTGAATATTAAAGAAAATTTTAATTACTATGTCATAACAAAATGTACTTATTATTTGTTTTAGAAAACTATGCTTGTAAAGTAAAGGAGAAACTTCCATCTGATACAGAAAGAAAAAAAAAAACATGTTGCTGGAAATACTTCTTTTTACTTTTGCTTCATGCTTCTAATCCCACGGCTTTTTAAAAATGAAAATGATAAATTACTATCAATCCATGACAGCTTTTTGATATGTCCCCTTGTACATGAGAAACTGAGTTGAGACCACCTGAACTCATTTCTCTTGGGATTTCGAACAACTATAAAAAATGGTTTTGTTTTGGCCCTGGTAGGGCTCAGAAATGAAAATGCCATTATGTCGAGGATAGCGCATCAATCTAATTTGCTACCTGGATCCCCAATCTCATCCTTTTCCAGTTGAGGCTTTTTTACAATATGCAAGACAATATCAGTGTACTTCACACTTTAGTCATATTTTCTAAATGGCTGGTTTATATTATCATTAACAAAGCTGAAACTTAACAGAGTATAATTAATTCAAATTGTTACTAATAATCTCTCCGAAGATGTGAAAACTGAAGGATTGGAGTACATGGGTGTTGTGGGTTTTTTAGTACAGTTGATATAGCAGTGAAGATTATACCAAGGGACCTCCCCTAAATAGGACAGTGGATAGACAGGAACAAAATGCTACTGTTATGTTATACTGGGGGAAAACAAAAGGAAAGTGTTCAATTGTGTAGTCATTTTATGCAGAGGTGAGAAACAAAAATACTGTTCTTATTTCTATAATATCATCATGATGAAATATGGATTTGATAATTCAGAGATATTAGGAAATATTGATACAATAGACTCTCGCATCATTTTTATTGTTATGAAAGAGGAATTTAAGAAATATGATTCTATACAAATTTAACAAGAATTGCAGTCCTGAAAAATTTGCATATAATCCTTATTAAAAAGAAATCCCAGACTTGACAAGAAGCATAATCTGTTTTTCTATTTATCTAAACATTTCTTAAGTGCCTATTATGCATGCCTATAATGTAGTTGTGCCTATCGTGCCTATAAAAGAATATATTTGTGTAAATATATATAATGAATCTGATGAGATTAAATGCACACACACCCCACACACAGATCTAAAGATGCATTACTCTGCTAGCATTTTTTCTGCTGGATAGAATGTCTACATTCTAGGCAAGTGTTCTGTTTAATCTGTGGTGCCTCAAGCCTTCAGGGTTTCATGCAAAATTTTGTGGAGTGTGTGTATGTGTGCCTGTGTGTATTATGCAGTGTGGAAGCTACAATTGACATCTTTATGTATAAACGATGAGAAACCAAAAAAGGCTAAGAGTTAACAATATCTAAAGTAATTTAATTCTTAAGCCACCATTATTATAATTGTAATATTTATTATAATATAATTATTATAATTACCCTTATAATAATTATACATTGCTACTCACACCAGATGTAAGGGAAAAAGAACTTTAAATTTGCTGAAGTACGCACAGCCATCTTAGAGAACTATTCCTAAAAAGCAGATGCAATGACAACTGCATTTTATTTATTTTTAATATTATCCTAGTTCCCTCAAAAGGCAGCCTATTGAACCCATATTTTAAAAATACTATGTTGAAATAACTAAGTGTTGTAGATGGGATTAAGTGATTTCATAGGATGTTTCAAGCTACTCAGGGACGAGTAACAACCAGAAACCATTTCCAGCACTGAATGCAAGTCAGAATTTAGTCCCCTTACAGAAGCTGTAGTTCTATAGGGATGCAGCCACTTTCAAAAACACACAAAAGTAGGGCACTAAAGAACTACGTAACCTGAACTCACTCTTTTTCTTCATTTGACCTCCTGCTATGCCTTCATTGGTTGAAGCCAACCAGAACCCGGAAGGAAAGAGAGTTATCCAATCTGTGTAACAATCACCTAGTGTTCAGAGCAGGAGAGAAAAAAATGAAACATATGCATCGGGAGGTAGATGGAGAATAAACAGCACATGGATACTGTGTTTTTAAGGCCGATTTGAAATTATTTATTTCAAACAGGACTACTCAATTATCAAATCTCCTGGAAGTAGAACCAAAGAGTCTGCATTTCACAAACAGTGCTAAGGTGAATTAATGCAAAGTTTGAAAACTTGAAGAGAATCACGTAAAATACTTCTCACACAGGAAATACACTTGTACATATCTTTGTTTAATCAAAAGATTTTAACAAAGTTTTCCCAAACAGATGAGCTCCTCAATCCCTAAAAGTAATTACATAATCTTAGAAAATTTTCTTAAAATGCTGACTTTTTATACATAGGGGAGTTTTCTTTATTTTACTGTTACAACTTGTGTGAGGAAAATATTAGATTAGCACCATTGTTAAATTAGGTTACTGCTTAGTCTGGACTTTTCCTAATAAAAAGTATTATCTTACTCATAAAATGCCTATAAAGTTGGATAAAACACCAATATCAACTGCGACTCAACAACTAGTGTCCTAAAGAGTAATTTTCATAAAGGTAATATTGTGACTTTATGTAAATTTATAAAATTTCATAAAGGTAATATTGTGACTTTATATAAGTTCATAAAATCATGTGCCAATGATTTTATTTAAATCATCAATTATTCAGAAAACCAATAAAATGTTAAAATTGCTCCAAAGAACGTTTGAGATTTCAAGCAATTTAACAAAAAATATTTGGATAAAATACAAAACTTGAATTTTTAACAAAGCTGGTTAAAATCCAACAGGGTCATAAACCTGTATAACACTCAATCACCCAGGGTTCACAGCAGGAGAGAAAAAACACAGTATCCGTGTGCTGTTTATTCTCCATCAACCTCCCTCCTGATGCATATGTTTCATATTTTCTCTCCTGCTCTGAACCCTGGGTGATTGAGTGTTACACAGAGTTATCCAACTCTCTTTCCAGTCTGTGGTGTTATTAGTCCCAATGGAGGAAACCTACCTTCATCTTTACTGGCCAATAATTACAAGTTAACCTCTGACCCTACAGAGTTTTATCACAGACAATAATACATCAATCTCAACACTGTACCAACAGAACACCCAGAATTTTCTTTTGTCTATTTCTGAATTTAGAAAAATTTTTCAGACACTAATAACCATACCTAATATATACATGTGAAGTCAAGATCACCTATAATAAAATTTAAGAGCATAGGTACTTCACAATCATGAAAACATTGTAACCAAGTTAAAACTATCCTCAATGAGATTTATTTTGTGATATATTTAATTAAAAATTATATTCAACTGTTTTTATATTAAACATGGCCATTAAAAATTACAACCAGGAAAGGAAGGTAAAATACAGATAATTAAATTTTAAAAAATAATGTGTAGATTCCTGTGATTGCAAGACCTTAAAGGACATCTAGGTGGAGTTGGGAGCAACACAGTGGCTATAAAAGAATAAAGTATAAAAGACAACATTGGTCTCAAGAATCTCATAATAAGGTTCAGATCAATCCATGCACCCAAAGATAGTGACACGAAAAAAAGAAATAGATACTATGTAATACATTAATACCACAATATGTAGCAGTACAATAAAGTGAGTTCGGACTGGAGAAGTCAGAAAATCTTCCGAACCGAGTAGAATTTGAAGTGAGCCTTGTAGGAGAATATAATTTGGATATCAAGAGAACACCCAGGACAGTACAATGAAAGGGAGCAATGATTCATGTCTGCACTGATTTTCAAATATTATTTGAGTACCAGTTCTGTACCAGGTTTCACAGTTTTCGTGATGTGTGCTAACAATGCACAGGTAGTCATGGTGGCTATAGTTTGTTTCATTTTATTTTTACTTATTTATTTTTTAACTTGTATTTTAGGTTCAAGGGTACATATGCAGGTTTGTTAGGTAAATTACATGTCATGGGATTTAGTGTACAGATTATTTTGTCACACAGGTAATGAGCATAGTACCCGATAGCTAGTGAACTATATAATATTACCAGACAACTGTTAATTAAGCAAAACTCTGTTTATTAAAATTCTGTAAATTAAGGGTGAGTACACTTTGATAGACTATTAGCCATGTCTTGGAAAGGAGTAGTAGGTTGAAGATATTTATAGGGTTTGGGGCCTGAGATCAAATGATCTCAATGGGTTCATCAAGCTAGTGAACTGACTGGGATTGAGCAAAGCCTGGGATGTAATATTTAAGGATTGGTTAACCTGTGGAATGATAATCTTGAAAGAATCTTAACATGCTGTTTGATAGGGAAAATTATGTTTGGTTAAAGAAAGTATTCACCTTGAAGAGCAGAATATTGTCACAGATAAATTAACCTGCAAACATTTCTGAAAGCAAAGAGTGATGTTACGTACTGGCTTATAATCTTATCTTTCCTGTGCAGTTTCCTGGAACAAACAATAAACAGTACACAAAGGGTCTCAGTTCTCGGTCATAAGACCAATGAGAGTTATGCCAAACTTATACTAATGGTGTCTATGTGAATGTGTGTGTGTGTGTGTGTGTGTGCCCATACATGGTTGGATGTGTTTGTGGGTATGTTTACTTTAAGTTTAATATATACCCAATTGTCTAACATCCTGACCAGAATTACATTTTACACAGATGATTAAATAGTATTTTAAAAGCACTCCAGAAGAAGCCACAACAGTGTTTACTCACTGTATTTCTGATCAACAACTGTTAATAAAGATGCTTTATTAACAATTATAAATAAACTATTGTTAATGAAGTGAGTGGATTTCAAAATAAGGTATTAGCTAGAAGGGTTGTATAGGCTTATCTGTCTTTACCTGAACAGTGTATTGGATCTGATGAGTTTAGTTTTCTCTATTCTTTGAGGTGATTCCTGACACTTGAACCTGAAATGGTATTTCATTTGCCACTGACTTAGAGGATTATTGATACCTACCTTTGATTGTATAGTTAATTGACAATCTGATATTGTTTAATTTGATTCTAGTGCACATTTTATGCAATTAGCTGATGAAATAATACAGAGTCTTGGAAGTGAATGTTCAATTGTCAGGTTTGGGGGTATTTGTTATTTGTTTTACTATTAGATGTGTAGTGTGTGGCAGAATTTGATCTGAAGCTTATTTTTATTGTTATCTATGAAGTTAGAAAGAGGAAATGTATGTCCCTCATTTTTTTCTTGTTAAATAATAATGATATTAGTGATAAGCTATAATTCAATGCCTCTTTGCCTTATACCAGTTTACAACAGAATGAAACCAATACATTAACATGGTGTTATAAAAATACTTATAAAAAGGAGCTTATTAGCTATGAAGTCCTTTCTAAGAGTTGGCATTTAAGTTGAAAGGTGACCAGATTATCTTTATCGATATCTCTATCTAGGGAATCTAGGGGAACTATATTCTGTATTTCAAAGACAGAGAGAAAAGTTACTGTAAAGATATCGGAGCAGGAAGAAAAGATGGCATTATCAAGAGAATGTCAGTGGGCTTTTAAGACAATAAAATACAGAGATAATGGAGAGGACTGTAAGGGGCATCAGACAAGCTTTGGAGGTTTGATTCACCAGGACTTGCTATGCTTTGTATAAATAAAGCACTGAGTTAGATGCATTAAGTCCACACTTAACGTCTTTGATAGGTTCTTGGAAACTATGACTTTGAGTGAAGCAATGTCTAATGAAACCAATTTTACCATAGGCTAATGGATATAAGCAAGAGTTAAGTTCCTATGGCATATTTCTGGTCACAAATACATCACCAAACTTCTAAATAAAGGCCCAAAACACGTCTAATATTGAACATTGAAATAAATGCGAGCTATAAACCTTGGACACACTAACTAGCCTCACATGCACATCTTTTACATGTGATAGGAAAATGGAATACCTGAGGAGAAAACCCAGGTAGACATGGAAAGAATGTGAAGACTCCACACTGACAGTGGCCCCTGCTGGGAATAGATTTATTTATTCCGATCAATACTATTATTTTTTCTTTTCTTTTCTTATTTTAGATGCAGGGGATATATGTGCAGGGTTGTTACAAAGTTATGTTGTGTAATGCTGAGCTTCAGGCTTCTATTGATCCCATCACCCAAATAGTGAACATAGTACCCAATAAAAAGTTTTTCTTCCCTTGTCCCCCTCCCTCCCTTCTTTTAGAATCTCCACTATTTATTGTTGTCGTTTTCTTCCTGCTCCAAGGTCTTTACTTGCTACTGTCTGCAAGCCCTGATGAATCAAACCTCCAAAGACGGTCTGATGCCCTTTACAGTCCTCTCCATTATCTCTATATTTTCTTGTCTTAAAAACCCTCTGACAGTCTCTGGATAATGCCATATCTTCTTCCTGCTCCAAGGTCTTTACAGTTACTTTTCTTTATTTGCCTGTGTAGCCAATGTTTATTTCCCACTTATAAGTGAGTACATATGACATTTAGTTTTCTATTTCTGCATTAATTTGCTTAGGATAATGGATGCAAATGATGTAATTTTGTTGTTTTTATGACTGTGTAGTATTCTACAGTGTATATTACCACATTTTCTTTATCTAATCTTTCACTGTTAGGCATATAGGTTGATTCCATGTCTTTGCTAATGTGAATACTGCTATAATAAGCATACAAATTCAGTTGTCTTTGGGTAGAATGATTTATTTTCCTTTGGGTGTATATCTCATCAATGTTATAATGAAATGACATTATTTGAGAATCTGCTATATTGCTGTAAGTAAAAGATTATGCAAAGATTTTAAGAAGGATATTTGTATGATCTTATTTGGGGCATAAAAGAAATATTCATGCTGATCCATGTGGAATGGATGTACTGGAGGGGCAAAACAAGGAGGTTGAGAAACTGATTAGGGTGATGGTCACCAAAACAGGTAGTGGAGAGAAGAAGATAGATACAAATATTCTTTGAAGCGTCCATTAATATAGATGCTGAAGTCACCAATATTGAGGATAAAAGATATCATAGAAAGGCTGTGAACCACTGACAAATATTTCTAACGAAGAATGGCATCTGTTCTACCTCCTGTTCCAAAATTATATTGTGTCAGAGAGCTAAATATCTTCTGCTTTTGTGTATCTCTTGGGAAATAGCATCATTATGGAATAGCCATATTTTGGTTAAAGAAAAGTGCTAGGAGAATGTACAAAATAATATGAGGATCTTAGACTTTCATAGTCCCTAGGGGGGAATTCTGAGGATACAGTTTTAAGTTTGTACAAAGTTAAAAGTTGGCAAATTTTATCAGATTAATGGTACTGAGTCATATGTGGATAAAAATTCATTGTCAAGAAGACATATACTTAAGTGTTCCCTAAAATAAACATGACTACAAGCCTGAATAAATGGATCCCAGTGTAGACATAGAGTATAGAGCTCCTCAGGAGCCCCTGAATAACACATTAAAAATTGCATGTCTGGTTCATGTAGGAATCATTTTAGAAAAAACCATGGAGGACCTTGAAAGCTGATGTAAAAAACTTAATTTAATCCTATGGATTGCATTAGATATATGGATATGAAGATGGCTTTGTCTCTAAAATAGAATTAGTCTCCCAGACAACTCTTAGCTACCTATTAACTTTAAGAAGGATATTACCTGTTTAATTTTCAGCCTATCTCTAAAATTGGCACAGTAACTCATTTCTTGTCCACTTGACACTATTTCTTAGAGAAAAACAAATAAAATTATAAGTGCTTAGAAAGCATAAGTCATTATTAAAATATGTAGCTATTTATTTATTGTTATCTTCTTCCATATTTTCATGAATTTCTGGATGTTCAAACACAGTGCTTCTGTTTTCAATGTTTTATTCACTGATTGCTTTTTTGCTGTACACAGTTGGTTGTGCAATTATGACCTAGCTGTAAATTTTAGAAGCAACTGAGAGAGAGGGAGAGAGACAAAGACAGAGACAGACAGAGAGGACGGAGACAGAGAGGTTGAGTCAGGGAAGGAGCATGGGTAGAGGAGTTATATGTTAGTATTGTTTGTAACTATGGTGCCACTTATGAGTTGTTGATGACTATGTTTCAGGGGGATAAAAGAAAATCTGTTCCAAAAAAAGAGAGAATAAGGAAGCAGACACACTGAAGGAAGCAAAGATAAAGTGGAAATAATTTATTCCCAGTAAGTCTGTAATCTACGTTTTTATTCCTGAGACACACAGTTCCATTGCTAGCCTTAATTTTGTGAGATATTCTACTAATATTCCATGAAATTTCCCTTTTTTGCATAAAAGTTGTTCAAAGTGAGCATCTGCATGTTGGAATTTTTAAAAATCCTAATATAATATTGAAATTACATTGCACTTAGAATGAATCATATTGCACTTTGAATGAAATACAAAGCCTTTTCTACGGCCTGAAATTCCAACACCATCTGGCCCTGACTTCCTTTTTTACATCATCTTTTGCCAGTCTCCTCTTCATGTTCTAGGGCTGGAAAGATCATCTCTGTTTTTGCCCTAGCATCTCTACTCTACTTTTTGCATTTTGTCTACAATATGCTGCTTCCATTCATTTTCCTGGCTGTATCCCTAGATAAATTAACTAGCATGTCAACAGCTTAGAGGGCCTTTCTTTGGTCAAAAAAGTACCCTTCACCTATCACTTTCCATCATATTACTCTGTACTTAGTAAAATTAGAATTTAAGCTTCATGACATCAGAGACATTTTATGTGTTATTTATTAGTATATCCATGTGATATAGACCTTAGTAAGCATCAAATATTTATTCAATGAATAAATGACAAAAACTTAATTTATTAGAAATTTTTATAGATATTGTAGCAGGAAAATTACAAGATCACAGTTATTTTAGGAAGTTACAAAAGCTATAGTGTTCAGAATATATTACAGGATACAGAAATTGAATTTGGACTCATTAAACATTATTGCAATAATCAGAGTCTAAACAGTTGACAATCCTGTATGGTGTCAACCTCTAAAGCTTGAAAGAAAATAATAGAAGGGATACATTTCCAAGAAAGACGTGACGGACCATGAAGGATCACTAATTTTGTCTGTGTAGTTTCTTTTTAAAAACTAATTATTAAGTTTTTACTAATGGATGAGAATTTGTAGTTTTAAACATATTCTTTTCTTTATATGCTCTTTTTAAGAAAGAGCTTGTATGTGTTAGGGGTCAGGTGAAGAAAAGATAAGGAAAGCATTTTATGTGTGCATTAATGATATAAAACAAAGGCACACTATGTCTTGTTCTTACAGAAAATCTATAGCGTTAAAACAAAATTTCAAGTCTGCATGCCTTTACTTTGAACTGTGTGGACCTCAGATGTCCACTGCATTTTAGAAGAGTCTCTTTTTTATTGAAGAGGTGAACCAGATAGATAGTTTGTATGTAGGCATGAAACTAAAATGTAGAGGATGTAAAAGTTATTCAAATTAAAAAGTTCAAGGAATTACAAAGCTCATTTGCAGTACAGGTGAACAGGGAAATCATGAAAGTCCATAAACAAAGTTAGAAAGAGGAACTGAAAAAAAAAAAAAAAAGATTTTTAAGAGAGGTTTTGGAGTATCCTGACAGTTGGTAAATAGGGTCACTCAAGAGAGAGTGGCATAGGTGACTACGTTGGAAAGCAATATAGCAAAGGACACTGATGATAATTGTTACTAACCAGAAATTTGCAGTAGCCAACCACTCCTTTTTTTTTTTTTTTTTTTTTGGTAAAGAAATGTCATGTCCTATGGAGCGTGATAATCCTTGGAAATTATCAAGTATCTGTTTGGTCAAAGAAATGAATAAAACGATCCAAAAAAGAAGTGGAGGATCGAGAAGACTCAATATATCAGAAGTCCTAGAGAACATGTCAGGGTATCCTGGCAAACAGCATTGGGGGCATTTTTCTCAGCCTAAGTCTAGGCCCTGCTTGTGTCCAACATGATTCTAGTTTTCTGTCTTCTTCCTTTCAGTAGACCCTCTTGGGCACGTGCTGGTTGTTTCTCTTTTAGTTCAACACAATCTCTCATACTCGTACTCCCTTTCTAACATTTTTGAAAAAAAACAAAACAAAACAAAACAAAATAAAACAAGCATAAACGCCCTTTTTTAAAAAGTTTAACTGATAACTACTGTTTGTAAATACTGGTTTTTATTTCTGAGTCAGTGACTCAGTAACTCTTGTCCCACTCCCATCAGGCCCCAGTTATTCTCTCCCAACACAAATAAACACATACATATCCAAACACTTTTTCTAATGCCATCTTAACTAAGCTTGTGAACATCATTTCCTTCAGTAATGTCCCTCTTTGAAAACTGAGGATGTAATGCAGGCAGAACTATACATACCTATCTTCTGATCTTAGATGGTTATTTTTCATTTTATAGGCTATCCCTACTTTGTGCAGCCTCTCCTAGATACAGGATTAAGAGTAACTAACATTTAGTAAAATACTTGCTAAATGCTGACGCTGTAAAAGATGCATGACATACATTTTATTTTTAATGCCTATGACATTCTTATTAGGTAAATGTATTATTAACATCCTTTATATTCATCAGGAAACTGACAGGAAACTGACAGAGTCGTATAATGAACTCAGGATACAAACCAGGCACATGGGTTCAGAGAGTGTTTTTTGTCATTATTGGCCATTTTAATACAGGGACTTAAGTCCCTATAAACTAAGATTGGGTGTTGCAAATAGAAACTTAAAGAAGTGAGATTGGATATAGATGCAAGTTACATAAATCAAGGAGGGAGTTGGAGATCAGGTTTACTGAGATAGCCAATGGTTATATCATAGACATAAATAGTGACAGGGCAGTCCATGTATCCAAGCATTATTGCATCCTAAAATATTTTCTCTGACTAAACTTAGAGTAGTATTAAAGAAGGAAAACCTCACATAATTGATTTGAGTAAGTATAATTTTTAAAAATATCACTATGAAGTTACTATGGATTATATCAGAGAACCAATAACAACCACCACTCATACCTCCATGACCACAGGAGAAAGTATGTAAATGGGAGATGCTGTTTCATAATAAATGCCAGGGTATTACTTAGAGCAGCAAGCATGGGTGTTGTTGCAGAATTTTAATGACCTTTGATTGAGAAACACTGTGAGTACCTATGTATATTGAAAACAATAAAAGTGGACATGTTTGAGTTAGAAATAATTCAATTGGTTTCTTTTGAAAAATTAAATATTCAAAGTCAACTTGTGAATATATAAATATTTCATCTGGGTTATATTTCTCAAAATTACATCTTGTTTTTCAAATTTTGTTAAGAAAGTTTTATAAATTGAGCAACTTCTCTTCCCCAGGTGATTAGAAATTGGATATAAAAGTCAAATATTTTTGACGCTGGCATTGAAATAGAACTTGGTTAATAGTTTAGTTCATGTGTGTTAAGACATACTGGAAGGTCAGTAGCAGAAAAGTAAAACTTTGTATGCAAGAACATGGAATGAGTTTTGATTATCCATGAAAAATTGACACTGGTTTTGTTCTGAAGTGTCAGGTTGTTCCTGGATGTAAAAGAAATAAAGGCCATATTTAATCACATAAAGCTATAATTTTCAGAAAGTTAACTGCTTTCTCTGCTTTATAGTAACTACAAATAATGACTCTAAAACAGCATGAATGTGTTAATTTTTTTTACTAAGTTTGATATCCTAATTTATAAATGATTTAAAATAAGAGAGAGAACTTGTGAATTTTATACTGACAAATGTTATATTAATAAAAATACATTTTACTTTTCTCTCTGATAAATGATAATTTAATCTGAGAGCAGTAGTTCTTTTTTAACAAGTAGCAGTAAAATTTTGTTGCCACCTTCTGTACAATTTTTTCAGATAAAAGATTTTATGTCTCACAAGAATAATTTCTGGCTTTCTGCCGACTTTGCCATGTCCTTGATTGTGAAAGAGCTAAGGTTATTTAAATAGTGTTAATTCTGTGTTTATTTATATTGCCACTTTGATTAAAAAGTAACAAAACTATTGTTTTTCAGGCTATTACAGTCATGCTTAATCCAGTGACCAAATGTTTATTAATAATTCTTTTGATTTTACCCTAGGAGTAAACTCTGAAGTTAGAAAGAAAAGAAAAATTAGTGTATCTTTCACAACTAAAACTATCTTTGAATTTTCCCAGGGGTCTTTTGTGACAATATTAAAGAATTCTTTCATTATACAAAAAGAAGACTAGATAACTCGGTTTGTTTGAATGCTTTCTGTTTCTCAACTCCGACATTATTATAAGACTTTTATGGGAAGTGCTGTCAAGTCAAAGGACAATTTTGCAAAATATTTTAATATAAATATTTCAGAGACTGTACACATTGCAAAATGGATAAAAGTCACCAGATATGTGTTAATACCTTCAATATAAATAATGCATTCTTATCTTTAAAGTAAAATTAATCAAATCAATATGCATAATTACATATTTTGTTCAAAAGAAAATATTACATTTTTACATTCTGATGCTGTTAGATACTACAAAAAATAACCATAAAAAAGTACTTTTTTTCTTTCTTCTAATGTTTCCTGGAAGTTCAACTCCGTAAGCTACAGACTAGACTGTGTCTTCATGTAAGCTACAGACTAGACTGTGTCTTCGACAAAGAAAAGCAGTCACAGCCTCATGGAAAACACTATACTAGGTACATTTAATCAATGGTATTTCAAGAAATTTATTTATTATTACAGGTTTTAGAGCTTAAAGGTGACATTGCTTAGACAACCCTAAAGAGTTGTAGTGAATACTTACCATAAACTAAGTCAATTTCAAGTACTGTTCAAGAAGCATGCAACTATAAGAACGCTAATTGGGGAATCCAGACTCAAAGAAACACAAATTATTTACAAATTATGCAATAAAAGAATTTTAGTTATTTGTTTTGAAATATTACTGGTATTTTTCAAAAATATTTTATTTTCTTATGGTTATATAACTAATTTCTTCCTCCTATTATTTCATTTCTTTCTTAAAAAATTTTTATTATAATTTAACTTCTGGGATATGTATGCAGAAAGTACAGGTTTGTTACACAGGTATACACATGTCATGGTGGTTTGCTGCACACATCAACCCATTATCTACATTAGGTATTTCTCCTAATGCTATCCCTTGCCTAGCCTCCACTGCCCAATAGGCCCCAGTGTGTGATGTTCCCCTTCCAGTGTCCATGTGTTCGCATTGTCCAACTCTGACTTATGAGTTGGAAGATGTGGTGTTTGGTTTTCTGTTCTTGTGTTAGTTTGCTGAGAGTGATGGTTTCCAGCTTCATCCATGTCCCTGCAAAGGATGTGAACTAATCCTTTTTTATGACTGCATAGTATTCCATGGTGTATATGTGCCACATTTTCTTTATCCAGCCTATCACTGATGGGCTTTTGGGTTCCATTTCTAACCTTCAAATTAGTAAACTGAAATTTTATAAATGAAAATAAAACATTTTAAATGGGATCTAATTGTCACCAAGAATAATAAATCTTCTAATTTTTCATAACAATATAGCTACTTGAATAGAAAAATAAGAACCATGCACTCCATTAATTGTGCAACCAAGCCTCTTCCATGAGATGCAATATTGGAGAAGTTTTTATTCACCTGTAACTGGGTATGAGGAGCTAGAAGTTAAAACCAGGTACTATGAGTGCTCATCTGATTTTTGGTTCTTATATGTGTGTTTTTCTTTCTGTGTAGTGTAGATAGTTGTTAACTTGGTTTCCTTGCAGGTGTGGAGGCTATCAGTGGAGCCTTTTATTTCGTTATCTTGCACCACCTTCTCTGACTTAGATATTTATAATCAATTAAAGGCACAGAATCTGTGAAATTACACGTTAACTTGAAGACCTAGAAAAGGAGAGATGTAAATAATTTCTTTCTAGGCAAACATATAATCTCAAGGTTTCAGTTTTCTTACTCTGTAGAATATTACTGGTTTTTTTGTGTAACCTAGTACTTTCTTTCTAACATTCGTTTCTAAAAGTATGCATTATCTCATCCCTCAAATTGTTTTTGAACCCTTACTAATGTTGAAGAAAATATTTGGCATATATTTATTCTGTATTCTTATAGAAGTCATAATTTTGACTTTCTAAACACTATACTTAGACAAGCCTGAAATATCAGGACTTATCATTCAATGATAAATATTGACATTGAAAGTCATTTTTTTCTCTTCCTGAGCCAGTTGACTGGGGTATCCAATATCCCCAGGACTGCCAGAAATGTTAGCAGACTCAGAATCACCCCTGTTCTTCTGGTTTTATGGTGGCTTACTTAGAATATGTGCCAGCTTCTCTTGAGACATAAACAGAAAAGAAAAGGAAAGAAAAAATACGTGTTTTTATTTATGATAGAAAAATTCATCTATTTCATCAAAGCAAAACAGCTAGTATCTACAAAGCCTAACTGTGTTAGTTTCCCATTGCTGCTGTAAAAAATTACCACACAATTAGCACAAATTTATTATTTAATAGTTCTGAAGATCAGAAGTCCAACACAGGTCTCACTGTGCTTTCAGGACGTTACAGATGAGTATCTCTTTCCTATCCTTCTCCAGTTTATCAAGGACAAATTTCTTAATTTGTGGTCCCTGTTCTTCATCCTCAAAGCCAGCAACTATGGATCACTTCTTCTCACATTGCCTCCTTTCTCACATTTTACCTCACTCTCTCTCTTTTGAGGACCCTTGTGATTACATTAGGCATTTCTAGACATATTTGTTTTAAGGTCAGCTGATTAGTAACCATACTTCCATCTGAAACTTTAGTTCCTCTTTTTACGTAACATAACATAACATAACATAACATATATAAATTAACATAATAACATAACATACATATATGCAGATACTAGGGATTAAGATGAGCGTATCTTTGGAGGTGAGGAACATTATTCTGCCTACCATACTAACAAAATATGAGACTGATTTATTAACTTCTACAAAATAAACTTGTCTTAGACATGTATTCCTTGATAAAGCTGACATTTATTCATACACTCATTCTTTCATGTATTCCCTAAGAGACAGTGTGGTATAGTAGAAAAAACTAAGATATAGTAGTCATGAAGAAGGAAAAATAGAGTTTGCATCCAGGCTTATTTCTTACAAGGTATGTAATAGTGGCAAAAGGCTTAGTCTCTTTGAAGCTTTGTTCTCAATTTTTCTTGAGAAAAACGAAGGCAATTAAACTCACCTCTGTGTTGTTCTGAAGACTGGGTGTGATAATTGATAAAAACACCCACCAGGTGCCAAATAAAATTAGTCAACAAATGTTAGCTATTATTATTGTAGCACAGCGCCTGCACTGAATAGATGTTCGGTAAGTGGTGTTTATTCATTTAATTAAATTATTCATATTATTTCAAAAAATTTAATCTCCTACCATCACTATGCAATACCAAAACATACATAATATATAGCACATGTAATTTATAAAATATTATAATTATATTGTTTGCTATTACTGAGAAAACAGTACTGATATTTTATTGTAATTGTGACCATTTCTTATTTTATAGACTTAAGAAATTAATCATAGACAGATTAACAAAAATTAGCAGGGTCCTATGAGAAAGTTAAGAAGTGTTAAAATTAAAACCTGCAATTTTCAGACTGCTGAATTCCTTGTGAGTTTAGTGTTTTATTAGGTCTATTGTTAATTTTAAGAAACTGAGCTGCCATGGTATCATGAGTTTAAAATGCTCTATAGTTTTAACACCTCCTACCTTGTACCCATAAATTAACCACAGCAAGGACTTTGCTATTTAGCCAGCACTACCTTTTAACATAAAACCTGCAGACAACTTCTGGTATTATAAACTTACCCATGGAAAGCTAGACCTTCTTTTACATGATAGATAAGTTAAATGTTTAAACATATGTTTGATGGTTTAAGGCATATATACATATAATATTAACTTGTTTAAAATTATTATATTTTGATAAAAAATTTATTTTTATTCAATTTCACGATTTATAGCTTAAACAATTTAAATTTATATTTTCAAAGTTTGACTATATCATGGTTTTTCACCTGTAAGACAGAGTAATAAAATTGTGCTTTTTATAATTGCTCAAAGAAGGTTTTATTGTTTCTAGAAATGCGGTTTTCCTAAAAATCAATTTCCAATTTCCTAAAAAGTGCTACAATATTTTTATTTTACAATTTTTCATGGGAATAAGCCAGTCCAGAATGAAATATGTTGCATAATCTCACTTATAAATGGAATCTAGAAAATTCAAATATACAGAGACAGAGAACAAAACAGTTGTACTGAGGTGAAAGTAGAGAGGTGAGGGAGGAAGTGGAAAGATGCAGATGAGAGAATACAAAGTGGCAGATATATAAGACAAACAAATCTAGAGACCTAATGCACAACATGCAGACTACAGATAATGAAATTGTGCTGTATATGAGAGTCATACTAAATGATAGCTGTACTTGCCACATACACAAACAATGGACAACTATGTGGAATGTTGGATACGTTAATTCATTTCACTATAGTGACATTTTTAGTATTTGTGTCTCATAACATCACCTTGTATACCTTAAATATACACAACAGAACTTATTTTAAAAACTAAAATAATTGCTGAATATTTTAAGTGAAATACTTTCAATAATATTGTTTTCTTTAAACAAAGTATGCTTCCATGATTATTTCATCTTTCATAATAAATATACCATGGTTTACCAGAGTGCATTATGATTGGATATAAGTTTTAGAGCTTCTTAAGCTATGTAGAGACATTTTCCTTTGTAGAAAAGTTCCCATTACTGTATTTCACTTGCCTCAAATAAGTTTTGATTTATACAAAATGATATTAGACTACTACTCAAATAAACAGTGCTTCAAATTGTCTAATAGCAATTTATTTGACACAAAGCAACTTAGCAGGTACTGTGATCTCAGTTTGCTCATTTATGATATAAAATTTAAAATCAATTTTCTCTATTATCTATATAAACAAGCCCCTCCACTGTTCCGGAAGGGTGTTTGACACACATATATACACTTAGAAATGGGTATATAAGAAGAATTCTGGAATAGCAAAAACCTGCGTGAATTTCCTCATTCATAAGAGCAATGAAATTGATGGGGAGTTGTCAAAATAATTTTTTAAATTCTAGACGTTAACCAAAAGCTTGCAACAAACTGAGCAATTATTTATTCAAGGAATACCATGGAACCTTTACAAAAACAACAGGATTTTTAGCTTTTTAACTTAGCTTATTCATATTTACCCCCGTCCAACTCTGCAGCAGTCTTGAACAGAATAGCCTTGTAATTACAGGGGCTGTGAAAAATGGCAGTCTTGTCATTATCCAAAGGTGCATACAGGAGTAGGTTCTCCTCAAAAATTTTAACAATTCTTAAAATACTCAAAGAAGCTAACTATTATTTTCCCATAGAAATGTGCTGTCATGTTTGTCAAAAATAAAGTAACTCCAAATATAAGAATGGTGCCTGGAAATTAAATTGCATTGTGTTAATCTGTATGCCTATTCTGATGCCACTATCATGGTATCCTGATTATTATAGCTTTATGATGACTTTTAAAAATTAAGAAATGTAAATCCTCTCCAATTTTGTTTTTCTTTTCTTTTTAAAAAATTATTATTATTATTATTATTTTTTTTTTTGAGACAGGGTCTCTGTCACCCAGACTGGAGTGCAGCAGTGTGATCTTGGCTCACTGTAGCCCTAACCTCCCAGGCTCAAGTAATCCTCCCACCTCAGCCTGCTAAGTGGATAGAACTACAGGTGGGTAATTTTTTACTTTTTGTAAAACTTGGCGGGGGGTCTCACTATATTGCCCAGGCTGGTCTTGAACTCCTGGACTCAAGGGAGACTCCCACCTTGGTCTCCAACAGAACTGGGATTACAGATGTGAGCCACCACACCCGGCCTTGTTCTTCTTTTCAACATTGTTTTGGCTACCCTGGGTCCTACAAGTATCCATAGAAATATTAGGGCAAGTTTGTAATTTACTGCAAAGATGCTAGTTAAGATTTTGATAAAGACAGTGGTTTGACTGTGTCCCCACCCAAATATCATCTTGAATTGTAGCCCCCAGAATTCTCATATATTGTGGGAGGAACCCCATGGGAGATCATTGATTTGTGGGGGAGGCATCCCCCATCTGTTCATGTGGCAATGAATAAGTCCAAGGGGTTTCTCCTTTCACTTTCCCCTCATTCTGTCTTGTCTGCTTCCATGTGAGACGTGCCTTTCACCTTCCCGCTATGACTGTGAGACCTTGCCAGTCACGTGGAACTGTGAGTCCATTAAACATCTTTTTTATTATAAATTACCTAGTCTTGGGTATGTCTTTATCAGCAGTGTGAAAGTGGACTAATAGAGACTGCCTTGAATCTGTTTATCAATTTGGAATGTATTGCTATCTTAAAAATATTATATCTTCCAATGTATGTATATGAGATGACTTTCCATTATGTAGGTCCTCTTTACATTTTTTCAACAATGTTTTATAGTTTTTAATATACAAATCTCCTGGATTACATTTATCTTTAAGAATTTTACTTTTTTGGATACTACTATAGATGAATTTTTCTGTAAGTTTATTTTTAGATTGTTTATTGCCACTAGGTAAAAATATAATTAGTTTTTGTATAATGACCTCATAGCCTTCAACTATGCTAAACTCATTTATCCATTGTGATGTTTTCATGGATTTGTTTGTATTTTATATAAAGATCAGGTATTTGTATATATACATAGATGGCTTCTTTCTTTCCAATCTAGTTGGATGTTCTTTAATTGTTTCATCTGGGTTGGGCATGGTGGCTCACACCTGTAATTCCAGCACTTTTAGAGGCCGAGGTGAGTAGATCACCTGAGATCAGGAGTTTGAGACCAGCCTGGTCAACATGGCAAAACTGTGTCTACTAAAATACAAAAATTAGCCAGGCTTGGTGGTAGGTGTCTGTAATCCCAGGAGACTGAGGCACAAGAACTTCTTGAACCCAGGAGGTGGAAGTTGCAGAGAGCTGTGATGGCACCACTGCATTCCAGCCTGGATGAGAGAGAGAGAGACTCTGTCTCAAAAAAAGAAAAAAAAACTTATTTTACATCTAATTCATAGACTAAAATTTTCAATTTGAATTGAAAATGTTGAATACAAGGGGCAAGGGAATTCTTACTTATCATGTTCCTGAACTTAGTCTTTCATCATTAAGTATGATGTTGGCTGTAAGTTTTTTGCATATGCCCATTATCAGGTTGAAGAAATTCCATTTTATTACTAACTTGTTTAATGTATTTTAATAAAGCCAAAGTGAATGTGTTGTCAAATGCATTTTATGGATCCATTTACATGCACATGTAGTTTTTGTTCTTTATATTATTGATAATGTATACTATATTAGGTTGGTGCAAATATAATTGCAGTTTTCACCATTAAAAGTAATGGTGGCCAGATGCGGTGGCTCAAGCCTATAATCCCAGCACTTTGGGAGGCCGAGGCAGGTGGATCGCGAGGTCAGGAGTTTGATACTAGCCTGACCAACATGGTGAAACCCTACCTCTATTAAAATGCAAAAATTAGCCGGATGTGGTGGTGGGTGCATGTAATCCCAGCTGCTGGAGAGGCTGAGGCAGTAGAATCGTTTGAATCCAGGAAGTGGAGGTTTCAGTGAGCCGACATCAAGCCACTGTACTACAGCCTGGGCAATAGTGTAAGACTCTGTCTCAAAAAAAAAAAAAAAAAGTAATGGCAAAATCGCAATAACTTTTGCACCAAACTAATACAACCTGACTTTTGGGTGTTACACAAACTTTTCATTTCTAAAATAAATTCCATGTGATAATTGTGTAAAATTCTTTTTATATTTTGCTGAATTCAATTTGCTGGGTTTTTTTTACAATTTTTTTCACCCTTTTTTTTATTACTATACTTTAAGTTCTGAGATACATATGCAGAACATGTAGGTTTGTTACATATTTATACATGTACCATGGTGGTTTGCTGCACTGATCAACCCATCATCTACATTATTTATTTCTCTTAATGCTTTCCCTCACCTAGCCTCCACCCCCCGACGGGCCCCAGTTTGTGATGTTCCCCTCCCAGTGTCCATGTGTTCTCACTGTTCAACTCCCACTTATGAGTGAGAACATACAGTGTTTGGTTTTCTGTTCTTGTGCTGGTTTGCTAAGAATGATGGTTTCCAGTGTCATCCACGTCCCTGCAAAGGACATGAACTCATCCATTTGTATGGCTGCATAGTATTCCATGGTGTGTCTGTGCCACATTTTCTTTATCAAATCTATCATTGACAGCATTAGGGTTGGTTCCAAGTCTTTGCTATTGTGAACAGTACTGCAATAAACATCCGTGTGCATGTGTCTTTATAGTAGAATAATTTATACCTTTGGGTATATACTCAGTAATGAGATTGCTGGGTCAAATGGTATTTCTGTTTCTAGATCCTTGAGGAATTGCCACACTGTCTTCCACAATGGTTGAACTAATTTACACTCCCATCAACAGTGTAAAAGCGTTCCTATTTCTCCTCATCCTCTCCAGCATGTTTTTTCCTGATTTTTTTTGATGATTGCCATTCTAACTGGCATGAGATGGTATCTTATTGTGGTTTTGATTTGCATTTCTCTCATGACCAGTGATGACAGGCTTTTATTCATGTTTGTTGGTCATATAAATGTTTTCTTTTGAGAAGTGCTTGTTTATATCCTCTATCCACTTTTTGATGGGGTTGTTTTTTTTTCTTGTAAATTTGTTTAAGTTCCTTCTAGATCGTGGATATTAGACCTTTGTCAGATGGATAGATTGCAAGGATTTTCTCCCATTCTGTAGCCTGCCTGTTCACTCTGATGATAGTTTCTTTTGCTGTGCAGAAGCTCTTTTGTTTAATTAGCTCCCATTTGTCAGTTTTGACTTTTGTTGCCTTTGCTTTTGGTATTTTATTTATGAAGTCTTTGCCCATGCCTATGTTCTGAATGGTATTACCTAGGTTTTCTTCTAGAGTTTTTATGTTTTTTAGGTCTTACATTTAAGTATTTAATCCGTCTTGAGTTAATTTTTGTATACGTGTAAGGAAGGGGTTCAGTTTCTGTTTTCTGCACATGGCTAGCCAGTTTTCCCATCACCATTTATCAAATAGGGAATCCTTTCTCCGTTGCTTGTTTTTGTCAGATTTGTCAAAGATAAGATGGCTGTAGACATGTGACGTTATTTCTGAGGCCTTTGTTCTGTGGCATTCATCTGTATATCTGTTTTAGTACCAGTACCATGCTGTTTTGATCACTGTAACCTTGTAGTATAGTTTGAAGTCAAGTAGCGTGATGCCTCTAGCTTTGTTCTTTTTGCTTAGGATGGTCTTGACTATACAGGCTCTTTTTTGGTTCCATATGAAAGTTAAAGTAGTTTTTTCTAATTCTGTGAAGATACTCAGTGGTAGCTTGATGGAGATAGCATTGAATGTACAAATTACTTTGGGCAATATGGCCATTTTCACAATATTGATTCTTCCTATCCATGAGTATAGAATGTTTTTCCATTTGTTTGTGTCCTCTCTTATTTCCTTGAGCAGTGGTTTGTAGTTCTCCTTAAAGAGGTTCTTCACATCCTTTGTAAGTTTTATTCCTAGGTATTTTATTCTCTTCATAGCAACTCTGAATGGGAGTTCACTCATGATTTGCCTCTCTGTTTGTCTATTATTGGTGTATAGGAATGCTCGTGATTTTTGCACATTGATTTTGTATCCTGAGACTTTGCTGAAGTTGCTTTTCAGCTTGAGGAGATTTTGGGCTGAGATGCTGGGGTTTTCTAAATATACACTCATGTCATCTGCAAACAGATAAAATCTGACTTCCTCTCTTCCTATTTGAATACCCTTTATTTCTTTCTCCTGCCTGATTATTCTGGCCAGAACTTCCAATAGTATGTTGGAATAGAAATGGTGAGAGAGGGCATCCTTGTCTTGTGCCAGTTTTCAAAGTGAATGCTTCCAACTTTTCCTATTCAGTATGCTATTGCCTGTGGGTTTGTCATAAATAGCTCTTATTATTTTGAAATACGTTCCATCAATACCTAGTTTATTGAGAGTTATTAGCATGAAGGGGTGTTGAATTTTTTCGAAGGTCTTTTCTGCATCTATTGAGATAATTATGTGGTTTTTGTCATTGGTTCTCTTTACATGATGGATTACTTTTATTGATTTGCATATGTTGAACCAGACTTACATCCCAGGGCTGAAACCGACTTGATCGAGGTGGATAAGCTTTTTGATGTGCTGCTAATTCCGTTTACCAGGATTTTATCAAGGATTTTTGCATCAATGTCCATCAGGGATATTGGCCTGAAATTTTCTGTTTTTGTTGTGTCTTTGCCAGGTTTTGGTATCAGGATGATGCTGGCCTCATAATATGCGTTAGGGAGGAGTCTTTCTTTTTCTGTTGTTTGGAATAGTTTCAGAAGGAATGTTACCAGCTCCTCTTTGTATGTCTGATAGAATTTGTTGTGAATCTGTCTGGTCCTGGGCTTTGGTTGGTTGGTAGGATATTAATTATTGCCTCAATTTCAGAACTTTTTATTGGTCTATTCAGGGATCTGACTTCTTCCTGATTTAGACTTGGGAGATTGTATGTGTTCCGAAATTTATCCATTTCTTCTAGATTTTTAAATTTATATACACAGAGGTGTTTATAGTATTCTCTGATGGGAGTTTGTATTTCTGTGGGATCAGTAGTGACACCCCCTTTATCATTTTTTTATTATGTCTATCTGATTCTTCTCTCTTTTCTTCTTCATTAGTCTGGCTAGTGGTCTATCTATTTTGCTGATTGTTTAAAAAAAATAGCTCTTGGATTTACTGTTTTTTGAATGGTTTTTCATGTCTCAATCTGCTTCAGTTCTCTCTCTGATCTTAGTTATTTTTTGATTTCTGCTAGCTTTTGAATTTGTTTGCTCTTGCTTCTCTAGTTGTTTTAATTGTGGTGTTAGAGTGTTGATTTTAGATCTTTCCTGCTTTCTGATGTGGGCATTTAGTGCTAATAAATTTCCCTCTAAACCGCGCTGTAGCCGTGTCCCAGAGATTCTGGTACATCGTGTCTTTGCTCTCATTGGTTTCAAAAAACTTATTTATTTTTGTCTTAATTTTGTTATGTACCCAGTACTCATTCAGGAGCAGGTTGTTCAGTTTCCATGTAGTTGTGCGGTTTTGAGTGAGTTTCTTAATCTTGAGTTCTAATTTGATTGCACTGTGGTCTGAGAGACTGCTTGTTATGATTTCTATTCTTTTGCATTTGCTGAGGAGTGTTTTACTTCCAATTACGTGGTCAATTTTAGAATAAGTGCGATGTGGTGATGAGAAGAATGTATATTCTGTTGATTTGGGGTGGAGAGTTCCTTAATTGTCTATTAGGTCCGCTTGGTACAGAACTGAGTTCAAGTCCTGAATATCCTTGTTAATTTTCTGTCTCATTGATCTGTCTATTATTGATGGGTAGTTTAATAGTTACCAATCCAATCTCTGTAAGAGAAAGTCTCTTCAGATTTTCTGTTTCTTCATGAGTTTTCTTCCAGTAGTTTCTGTCTTTCTGGAAATACATCCCTTTCATTATGTTTTGTTGTTGTTGTTGATGTAGAGTGATTATAATATTGCCTTCTGTAATCCCTTTTGTTTCTCTAATGTCAGTAGTGATACTCCTTCTTTTGTTAGTAATTTTGGTAATTTGATATTTCTCTATTGTTCTCTTGTTAGTTTAGCCAAATTTTTGCTAATTTTGTTGATCTTGACAAAAAAATGGTCATTGGACTTTGTTGGTCTTCTCTATTGTTATTCGATTCTCTATTTCATATGTTTATACTATCATCTTTAATATCTTCTTCCTTCTGATTTTTTAAGTTCATTTTGCTATACACGTCCAGACCCTTAAAGAAAAAGAGTTATACATATGGTTATACACATGAAATCTTTCCTCTTATTGTTATGCAGAAATTTACAGATACATATTTTCCTCCTATGAGTGCTACAGCTGTAACCTTTCCGTTTTGGCATGTTGTGTCACATTTTCAATTATCACAAGTCCTAAATTTCTTTTTGTTATTGATTTATATTTCCATTATATTTGGTCACAAAATACAGTTGTATAATTTCAAATCTTTTACATTCATTAGCTCTGTTTTATGGCCAACCATATGCTGTCTCTTGGAGACCATTCAATGAAAACTTCAGAAGAGTATATATTGGTTTTAGGGTAGAACATTCTATACAGGTCTGTTAGTGAAGTATTAAAAATAGTATTAACAATGGTACATTGAAATCTTCACCATTATTCCTAAATTGAATATTTCTTCCTGGAATTCAATCAATTATTACATTACGTTTTTTGGAACTTTGTTTTTAAGCAAATGTAAGTTCAATATGTTTATGGTTATTACATTTTCCTCATTTTCCTGATGAATTAACCTTTTAATCATCATAAAAGTCCCATTTATCTTTAATAACATTTTTAAGTCTGTCATTTCAAATGATATTACAGTCATTTCAACTTTCTTATGGCTGTTCTTTGAGTGATATATCTTTTTTCACACTTTCATTCTCTATGTATTTGAATCTACGAAGTGAAAATATATAGTTGCATCATCTTTTTTATCCAGTCTGACAATCTTTGTTGATCAGATTGTTTTCTCCATTCACGTTTTATGTTGTAATTGACTTATTTGCATTTGTCATTTTACTATTTGCTTCTAGTATGTCATGTCTTTTTTTATTCCTCTATTTCTTCTTTACTGATTTTTTTTGCCTATTTTATATGACATATTTTATTTCTTTAATTATTTTAACTATATTTTTAGTTATTTTATTAATAGTTATTATAGGGCTTAGCATATAAAGCAACTCTTCAGAATTAGCTAAAGATTTATACTAACTCAAATTCCACAAAAGACATAGATGTTTTACTTTATATATCTCTATTTTCTCTTACCCTCTTTTTTTGAAAATTTTGTCATGCATATTACATATATGTGTCATAATCCCCAAAATTTAATGTTGTAGTTATTACTTTATATAATTGTATGTATTTTACAGACACTGAGAGATGGAAGAACAAACATACTATTAGATTTTGTCCTATTAATTTTTTTCAACTTTATTGTCAAATATGTTACATTTTTATTGTCATAAGCTCGATGATTTATTGATATACATATAGTTTTACACGATTGCTTTTTATGTTAAAGAATAAAGAATGCAAAATATTCATTTATATATTTAAATTTGCCCTGAAGAACAGACTTTCATTCTGAAAATTCCCGAACAATTTCTTATAAGGTTTTCTTCTTGCAACAAATTATCTCAGTTTTTATCTGGGAATATCTTTATTTCCCATTCATTTTTGAAAGACAACTTTTGCTGGTATAATATTATTGGTTGGTTTTTATGTTTTCTTTATTTTCTCTTAGTCTTCTGTTTAATTCTTTTCTCACTTGCTCAGGTCTCCACTGTTTATGATGATATTAATAAAACAGCTGTTGATCTTATTGAAGTTACCTTGTGCGTAAGTCATTGTTTCTTGTTGTTTTCAAGAATTTCTCCTTGTCTTAGTTTTTTTGACATTCTTTTGTGTGATGTCTTTGGGTATTCATCTCTTTTGTGTTGATCTTACTTCTAGTTTGTTGTGCTCTTGAATGTGTGGATTGATATTTTTCATACAGTTTAGAAGTTTTCAGTTTTAATTGTCTTATTTTTTTTCTATTTCTTTCTCCTCTCTTTCTGCTATGCCAATTACACATATATTGATGTAGTTAAAGTGTTACACATTTTGTTGAGGCTTTGTTCATTACATTTATTTCTCTTTTCTTTCTGTTATTCAGATTGTATAATAGTTTTTGATCTATATTCAACTTAGTGGATTTTTGACTCCTGCTGGATTGCAGGTACAGTAGGTAATTTTTAAATAAAATTATACTTTTCAATTACAGAATTTTCAGTTCTTTAAAAATAACTTTTTTTAATGTTCTCTGATGAACCATTGCCATAAATTCCTTTACTTCTTTATTTTTCCTTTTTTTTTTTTTTTACTTCTTTAAACATAATTTTTCTTTAGTTATTGAACATATTTATAATAGCTTCTTTGAAGTATTTGTGTAAGTCCAGCACCTATACCCTCTCACAGGCATTTTCCGTTGCTTGAGGTATTTTTTGTTGTGGTAGTGGTGATTTGTTATTGTTTTTGTTTATTGGTTTTTTCCTGTTTATGGCTCACACTTTCTTATTTCTTTGCATATCCATATATACATTTTTCCTGAAATCTGTACATATTAGATAATACATTTTAATACTTCTAGATACTGATTTTCATACATTCAAACTTTATTGTTAACATTTAAAAATGCATTTCCTTTGTAATTTAGCTGGTTTATTTTAGAGAAGGCATATTTTCCCCTGCAGTGTGAAACATCTGATGTATCTTCGCAGAAGATAGTGTTGAACATGTGCACAGTTGCCCTGAGATGACTTGTTAGCAGGGCTCTCTTTGACTTTATTTTTCTCCGATTTCTCCGTTAAGCCATCTTTTCCCACTGATCTTACACACAGCTGTTAGGCTCCACTAATTGCCAGCTTATTGTTCTATTTTTTATCAATGCACTAGGGTATAAATTTTTCCACAGTCTGACCCAATTAAAGTCATCCTACTTTTCAGGAATAATTTTTGAGAATAATCTTTAAAGTTTGCTTTGACTCCAGAAGGTCTCCCCTTAGGAATACATTTTCCTGGTTCTGTTTGGTAAACTAACAGGACTAGAGTTTAGCTTATTGCTGTCATGGAACTATCCATATTTTCTTATGTGCTTCTCACAAAAATATCTATTGTTTTTGATATCATCCTAAGGCATAAACTTCCTAACATTCCTCTTCCAATAAAGGCAATACATTTCCAGAAGGCTACTGAGCTCTCAATTCTTACGGCCTTTCTCTTGTCAGAAAAATCTCCAAGCCACTGCTCCTAGACAGGGGGCAGGCATAATGGCCTAGCTTTCTTGAAATGATGTCCCTGTTTCATCAGTAGGGTGCTGAGCAGGGGAGATATTCTGTGGTAATACAGCCTTTCTTTCCCTACGTTGAACTCTACGTTAATGAACAAGCTGTGGCATGAAAATTATTGTTCCGGTTTTCTTGGACTGTCATACCCAGCACAGAAATTCTTACCTACCAGGGAGGCTAAGTGAAAAAACAGATCACAATACCTCTCAGCTGCACTATCCTAGAATTTAGCCTTTGCCATGTGCACTGCAGCAGATAATAAATGTTTGATGTCTGCCCCTTCCAGGAAGTCACTGTAGCCCTTGACTTAGAGCTCAGAGCAGAAGTATCTTCACCTTCTTGGCTGTATTCACTTGAAGTTGACTGTCTTTCATGCAGAGCTAGGCAATGGGAAGTGAGTTGTATCTCAATAACACAAGTTCCAACTAACTTATTTTCAGTACGTTTTCTTGAATAAATACTTTTTTGTTTGGTGTATACACTAAGGACAGTTTTCAGAGAGTTTTACTACGTGGTTTTATCTTTGTCTTTATAATAAGAACAGCTGTGGCCATGTCACTGGAGACCAGGTTCATAGTACTCCTCATTCTGCCATGCAGGAAATCTTTCTAGGGTTTATTTTAGTGTGCTGAGATAATGCTCAAAGGTAAGGGATAATGACCAGCAAATTCACCTTTCTTCATTGTTCTTTTACTTTATTATTAAATCTAGTTAATATTAAGTTCAGAATATTTAAGTAATCTGTATAAAGCACTTTATACATACGAATTGAATATCCATAGTAACATTATCTATTTTACATTATGACTCTCAGTTCCTAGATGAAGGAACTGAGGCCCAGGTAAGTTTTATGCGTTTCTCGTAATCATTCACCAATAGTAGTTGGTCAGAAACTTCCATGAGATTTCTTCATTCCTCCAGTGCCAATGGCAGTGGATATGCCACAGAGCCAGTACTAGGGTTGGGCAGGACAAGTGAATGAGGCATTTGCTTTGGGCACAAAATTTAATGAGGTACTTTAAACAGGAGGTACATGAGAGTCCTTTAAAAAAATGGCGTGCTAAATTCAGTGATCAATGTAAACACTTAATGCAGTATTTTTAAAAGTAAAAATCAATTAACATATCCATGATGAACAAATACCAAAATTTTAAGTGAAGACACATCCTTTTTTTTAGAGACGGAGTCTCGCTCTGTTGCGTCGGCTGGAGTCAGTGGCACGATCTCCAAGCTCCGACTCCCAGGTTCACGCCATTCTCCTGCCTCAGCCTCCCGAGTAGCTGGGACTACAGGCACCTGCCACCTCGCCAGGCTAATTTTTTGTATATTTAGTAGAGACGGAGTTTCACCCTGTTAGCCAGGATGGTCTGGATCTCCTGACCTCGTGATCCGCCCACCTCGGACTCCCAAACTGCTGGGATTACAGGCATGAGCCACGGCACCAGGTCTTTTTTTTTTTTTTTTTAATTTTACTTTAAGTTCTGGGATACATGTGCAGAATGTGCAGGTTTGTTACATAGGTATACATGTGCCATGGTGGTTTGCTGTACCCATCAACCCATCACCCAAGTTTTAAGCCCCACATGCATTAGGTATTTGTCCTAATGCTCTCCCTTCCCTTGCACGCCACACCCTGACAGGCCGCGGTGTGTGTTGTCCCCCTCCTCCTTGAGTCCATGTGTTCTCATTGTTCAATTCTGGCTTGTGAGTGAGAACTTGTGGGGTTTGGTTTTCTGTTCCTGTGTTAGTTTGCTGAGGATGATTGTCTCTAGCTTCATCCATGTCGCAGCAAAGGACAGGATCTCATTCTTTTTTTTATGGCTGCATAGTATTCCATAGTGTATATTCACCACATTTTCTTTATCTAGCCTATCATTGATGAGCATTTGGGTTGGTTCCAGTCTTTGCAATTGTAATAGTGTTGCAATAAACATACAGAAGACACATCTTATTACTGATTTTTTTTTTCCTTTTGCCCCAGGCTACTGTTATGTTTCTTCATGGCAATGGATGTGTGGACTAACATTTGGACTCTAGAAGTGCAAAGCTTGGACACCAATTCCAGCATGTCTTCCTGGTATAGTAGGCACATCACTTCACATCTGTAAGTCTAAATTTTTTCATCTATAAAATGTTTGTAACATTAATTCCTACTTGATAAGGTTTACGACAGAATTTAAGAGACAGAATTAAAGTGTTGGGCATGTTTTTTGGCAATTTATAAATGTTCAGTACATGCATATAGGTTTAGCTGCTATTTACAGTTATATTTAAATACAGCTATATGTAAAATATATAAATATGCAAACACACACATTCACACAATCTCCATAAAAACGTGAAAATCCAACAGTGAAGCAGTGCGTATTCAATCTATTGCAATTAGGAGAAGAACAGCTTTACAGAATCTTGGAAATGTTTCAAAATAAAAGAAAGTTAGGAAAAAGTGTTTACTGGGTTTTAGACTCAAGAGTGGATGATTTTAAATAGAGTCTTAGAGGGGAAAGAAATTATTTGAGATGGTCACAATTTCGCATAATATCTTTGAATTGGAGGTAAAAGAGAGGAGAGGGCCTCGAGCTCAGTCTTGGTGAGCACACTTATCTGACAGGTAAACTGTTATTTTACTTGTCTTCTAGAAATAGTTATTTCCTGGAGCAAGTTGATAAGTTATTTCTAATTATTAGCATTGTTTAACACAGAGTCAGAAAATACTTTGCTATCTACGTTTTTATCTCACACTCTATATGTATTTACACACATACATTTATATGCATGTGAATGTATAGTATATTATACACACACAAATAAGAAATAGATCAACTTTTCAGTTGCACCATAAAGTAATTTGAATAGTTACTAAAATGCCTGCTGTTCTAGGTTAATTGAAAATCACCATCCTATTGCAAGGGACTCTGTTGACAATCACTACTCCAGTCTTCTGTGAGTGGATTTCCATAGATTCAGCAACTCCAGTGCCTAGCTAGTGCTGACTCTTCAGACAGGATGACATTTATCATACCTTGTTAATTTTAACTCAATTTCAGCTCACTGTAATCTGTGATAACTGAGATATATTCTTTAAGTTCATTAATAGATATATATCCAAAACTTATCAACAAACAACTGACCATGCTGGAAACACAGGTTAGTTTACAGAGTCACTAATAATTGTTTATGGTTATGCTCTGTCTAGTTAGTGAGTATATTTTCAGAAAACTACTTCTTAAGCGAAATTTGAATGCATTAAATTGTGCTATTTGAATGTATTACTTAGATTATCATCACTTAAGATTTTTTTGTTTCTTTTGAGAATACTGGCAGCCATCTGACTGAAATGGGAGGCAAGTGACAGCTAAGAGAGATATTCTGTAGCTCAAGCCCAAGCATGGACCCAGGAGATCGTGTTTCAATACCTTGAAGAGCTTATTTTCAACAGGAACTAACATGCATCTTGTTGCTGTTCAGCTGTAGAATTATAGGGTTAAATTATGTTATGATTTTTGATATTCTATGTTTCATAGTAATGATTTTCATTTTAAAATTGTTTATTATTACATGCTATTAAAACCACAATAAAATGAAGCAAATAAGTTCAATTAAAGTTTAGTAAGCAGTTCTTTGTTGTTTTTATGGTTAACCCAAAAGGCACGACAAAAAATACAAAAGTTCTTACATTACTGTGCCTTTCTTTTAAAGTTGCAATTTATACCATGCCCATAATTGGTAACCATAGGCACCTGAAGGTACATAAATATTTACCAAATCACATAATATAGAAAAAGTAAGAAAGAGATCTCTCAACATGACTGAAACTAAAAGCACTTAAAATTAGCCAAGTAAAATGTCCTTTTAGTTTTGCCTTTTCTGTTTGTGGTCGTGCTGAGAATAGTGACAGTATATTGACAATAGGCAAAGCACAAATATAAACATTTCTAGAAGACAGATGAATTTATTATTGTGTCATTCCTAGATAAGAATTATCAAACCACACAGGTACACTCAATGATCAGTTTTCTCAATTGACAGAGGTGTTTCATAGACCAAGTCCTTTTCTAATGAAATATTAAATAATAAAAACGAATTGTATTCTTTCTACAAAGTGATTTTTAATTATCAAAAGGAAAGTACTCTCAGTGCATTTATGATGTTTACTAATACTATGTTTCTTTATATTTTTATACTCTACAATTGTATATTTGTATTTCTGTATGTTGGGTAAAACAAAATCATTTTATTCTTATGTTAAACTAATGAGAATATATAGCAATATTGAAGAACAAAGTGTGAAGAAAAGAAAAACAAGGAATAAGGAGAAAATCTGTGAGAGAGAAAAGGAAATGTCAATAGACAAATACAATTTACTCTAGAATCCTACTTACAATTGCTTAACCACTGTTATTGTTAATTCTATAGACCAAACCTCTTCCACAATGTCAAAATTTGACACTTTGTAAAGATTCTAACTTAATAAGCAATTTATGAACTCCCGAATCTATGTAGTGTTTCTTCTGACAACCACCTATTCTATTTGATTTCTGGTCTTTTGACTTAATTCAAACCTATTCCTGGTTGTATTGAGATTTCTGCCCTATTTTCATGCTCATATTTGCACCAGGCTTTTAACTTATTACAGCTTCTCCCAAATCCCACCTTCATCTGTTTGCTGACTGTTCAGGATTCTGAGTCTTTCTGCCTCATGGACAAAACCCAATGGAAATATAATTTAAATATATGATAACTATTTAAAGGTTTGCTTTCTCATAACTATCTTTAGCTAATATGAATAAAATTTCACATATAAATGATTGTATCTTTGAGAATGTACATGTCACTATTTGACATTATGAGTCCAAATTCCTAAATTATGCGCAAGGTATCCATTCACTTAAATATGTATATTCACTATTACTATGTAGATTTACTGAAATACAGTTTGTAGTCTAAAATTTGGATAAAATTTAACTTGCAGAAAAATGTGTAAATCCTTTCAAACTTTTAAAACCTTACAGTGGATATTACTATTTATCTCATCTGCCTCAATAAAGAATAGTGAGAAATAAAAATAAAATCCTCAGTCCCCCAACAGACTGAACAGACCCTCCTCTTCATCAAGGAATCTCAGAATGCAAAACAAAGCATTCTGAGATTTACCAAGATAATGAAAATGTATAGGCTGTCTTGAATGAAAGTTATAAGATGTTGGAGCTAAACCAATAATGGCCCTCAGGAAATACAAATTTTTCTTGTTAGATTGCAAGGCAAAAGCAAGCCAGTAGGGCCATTACAGCTGGGCTTTATCTTACTGTAATGGAGATCTTACTGAAATGTAAAAACTAGGTAGTGGTATGAAAACAGAACTGGATTCAAATGGAAAGCAGAATTGAAAGGAAAGAATTTAAAAGGAAATTTGAACAGATTACTGAAAATGAAAGAATTAATTTTACATAAGCCTATTTTAGGGAATACAAAGTTCACATTCCAGAATGTGGCAAAGCACACAGATATCCTATGACTTCATTTATTTCACCCTACAACAAAAAACAAATAGAAAAAAAAATTGAACAGTGATTGCTAGAGCTGAGAGTGGGGAAAATTACTAAATACAAAGAGATAACACGGGAACTTTTGGGGGTAATAGGAAAATCCTACAACTTGAATTTGACAGAAATGTCAAACCTCATAGAACTATACATCTGAAAAGAGTAAGTCGTACTGTATATAAATTATACATTAATACATCTTACTTTTAAAATTATAAAAGAAAGGATAGTGACTAGATACTGAACCCTGAGTAATGATTTGCGTGCCGAAATGTTTAAGGATAAGGATACTGATATCTGCATTGTACCTTAAAATGCATTGAAAAGGTAAAATGATTTGATAGTTGGCTGGGGGATAAAGAGATGACAGGTAGACATGTAATAAAGGAAACATAGCATAATGTCAGCTGTTTAGAACTTTTTTCAAATTTTCTTTTTGTTTTTCTCTGAGACAGTCTCGCTCTGTCACACAGGCTGGTAACAAACTCCTGACCTCAAGTGATTCACCAGTCTCAGCCTCCCAAAATCCTGGGATTACTGAGCCATCGTGCCCAGTCCCTCAAATTTTCTTTATATCTGAAAATTCCCATAATAAAATAACAAGAAAAATTATACAGACACACTCATGACCGCACACATACATAATTTGTGCATACAATAAAAGGTTTCAAAGTACATCATCACACACCAAAATATTGACAGCATTTACTCACTCCTATGTAATCTGTATGCTGGGTTGATAATAGATGGGAAATGGGTGGTACTTTAACTTTTTTCTCTATAAAACTTTGTATTGTTTAATTTAACTATAAAACTCTAATTTTTATTAATTTTAATTATAGTACAATAAAGTAAATGAGGATGATATATTGCTAATTTTGTAAGTATATTGGAAGTTGTAGACTGGAGAAAAAGGCCTTCAAGCATGTGAATAAAATCTGAGAAAATTTTAAGACATATCCTAATGGATTAACAGAGAATTAAAGGTGCATTAGCATAGGTCTCTGCGAAAGGAGTCACAATCAAGCTCTTGAGCTCTCTCTTTAATTGTCCCAAACTCACCTTCAAACTGTTTTATTGAAACCTCTCATTGATAAGGCTTTGCTTGTTCATGAATAGAACTATTATTGGAAGCAGATAAGTGCACAGTTGTGGCTTTCTCCCCCATCTTCAACGTTGCTTTCTATGTCTGAATAGGTAAGACGACTGTTACTTTCCATGGCTTTTTTCCTCACATAAATATTCTGTTATACCATGACTCCAAATCCCAATTTGGAATGTCATTTATCTGTATTAATAAATCAGAAAAAGAGTGTGGAAGGAATTATGAAGATCATTACAAAAATTTCAGGTGCAAATTTTGACATCAGCCTAAAATACTCTATCAAAGCTTAATGATTTTCATTGGAGTGTTGGAACCAGGCCCAGAAGTAATAAGCTCGATACCTAACAAGTTTGGCTCTGTGTTTCCAGTCAAATCTCATCTTGAATAGGAATCCCCACGTGTCACATGTTGAGGGAGGGAAGTGATTGGATCATGGCAACGGTTTCTACCATGCTGTTCTCCTGATAGTTCTTATGAGATCCGATGGTTTTATGAGCATCTGGCATTTTCCCTGCTTGCACTTCTCTCTTCTGCCACCATGTGAAGAAGGTTCTTGCTTACCCTTCACCTTCAGCCATAAGTGTAAGTTTTCGGAGGTCTCCCCAGCCATGTGGAACTATGAATCAATTAAACCTCTTTCCTTTATGAATTACCCACTCTTGGGTATTTCTTTATAGCAGTATGAAAATAGACTAATACAATACTTTTAAAAAATCAATTGTGTTTAACACTTGCTAAGATATCTATTAAGAAGTAGATGCAGCCAATGCAGGAGCCATATCCTTGGTATCTCCGGCTTTACTACATGACATGAGCAATGAGTTGTGCTAATTTCAAAACATATATTAATAATCATTATTGTTCAACTTTAGGTAGTCACTTAGTATGTTATATTGATAAATTCATCAAATTTAAAATATTAGACTGGGATAACAATAGGCAGGGCTAGCCTGACCAAAATGACAAATTAAAGGTAAAACTTATTTTGGTATTATATCATTTAGATATCAAAGCATGTAGGCATGTAGGTGTGTGGAGGAATGAGGGGATAGTTCTTGACATCTGATTGCTCTATGAAGTCTTCACAAATTTGTATAAGGAAAGAACTGAGCTAGCATTAAGGCTGAGTTCTAAGGCCAGATGAAAGATGAAAAAAGCAAATACTAAAACTCGTAATAGTGATATATTTTTTAACAACAAAGTATGCGTCGGATTAAGATCATCCATAATTGTCAGGCCTCTGAGCCCAAGCCAAGCCATGGCATCCCCTGTGACTTGCACCTATACGCCCAGATGGCCTGAAGTAACTGAAGAATCACAAAAGAAGTGAAAATGCCCTGCTCTGCCTTAACTGATGACATTCCACCACAAAACAAGTGAAAATGGCCGGTCCTTGCCTTATGTGATGACCGTGCCTTAAGTGTGAAAGTCCTTTTCCTGGCTCATCCTGGCTCAAAAACTCCCCCACTGAGCACCTTGTGATTCCCACTCCTGCCAACCAGAGAACAACTCCCCTTTGTAATTTTCCTTTACCTACCCAAATCCTATAAAACGGCCCCACCCTTATCTCCCTTCCCTGACTCTCTTTTCGGACTCAGCCCGCCTGCATCCAGGTGATTAAAAAGCTTTATTGCTCACACAAAGCCTGTTTGGTGTTCTCTTCACACGGACGCGCATGACAATCATGCTTTTTGAACTTAAAGACAATTCATGCCACAGATATGCCCTAAGTAAATTCTCCCCATCCCCATCCCTCCTCCATCCCCATCTCAAGTTAGCCTCTTCGTGTTTTTCTAAGATCTGGCCACATTGATCTTTTTATAAATTTTAAAGCATACAATATTTTCTCCTGTTTCAGGATTGTACCTGTTTGTTTTGTTTTGTTTTGGATCTCAGTCTGTCAGGCATTTGAACCAGGGTGACTTCCTCTTGAATAGGGGGCGGGGTAAAAATGAGGCTGAGACCTGCTGAGATGCATTTCTAGGAGGCTAGGCTTTGTTAGTCACAAGTTAAGACAGGAGGTCATCTTGTTTCAAAAGATATAGGTCACAAAGACCACACTGATAAACGAGATGAACCAGTCGCATTGGCTCAAGCCTGTAATTCCAGCACTTTGGGAGGCTGAGGTTGGTGGATCATTTGAGGTCAGGAGTTTGAGTCCAGCCTGGCCAACATGGTGAAACCCTGTCTCTATTAAAAATACAAAAATTAGCCAGGCAGTAGTGATGTGGGCTTGTAGTCCCAGTTACTCGGGAGGCTGATGCGGGAGAATTACTTGAGCCTGGGAGGTGGAGCTTGCGCGGTGAGCTGAGATCATGCCCCTGCACTCCAGTCTGGATGAGAGAGTAAGACCCCGTCTCAAACAAACAAACAAACAAAAAAAAACCAAAACAAACAAACAAAAAACAAACAAACAAACCTGGATGTGGTAAAGAAGTCAAAACCCACCCCAAACCAACAAGGCAATGAAAGCAACCTCTGGCAGTCTTCACTGCTCATTAAATGCTAATTATATTACATTTGCAAGCTAACAGCCGCCCCCACCAACACCATGATAGTTTCCAAATGTCGTGGCAATGTCTGGAAGTTATCCCACATCCTCTAAAAAGGGGAGGAATCCTCAGTTCTGGAAACTCCCCACCCATTTTTAAAGGAGTTGCCAGAACTGAAAAGCTCTCCTTTTTAGACCATACAGGTAAATTTTTAAATTTTTAACTTTTCAAATCCATCCGTTGTTTAGCATATGACCAAAAAAATCCCGTAAAAATAGCCAGCTAACAGCCCTCGAGACTGCTGTGCCTATGGAGTAGCCATTCTTTTGTTTCTTTACTTCTGTAATAATCTTGACTTCATTTTACTCTGTCGACTCACCCTAAGTTCTTTTTTTTTTTTTTTTTTTTTTTTTTTTTTTTTTTTTTTTTTTT